>NC_079155.1:931875-1242500 GCF_947563725.1 Argiope bruennichi
GGGTTCGGAGCTCAACAGAAACATCTTTAGGTACAAATTTCCGCAAAACACCGTTAAAACTCTCATGGCATTTTTCATTTTGCAGAGCAAAAAATGCTCCTTATTTAAAATTAAATTTGTTTATACAAATTTTTAACATGTTTTTGACCCTTTAAATCGGTACTTCCGGTTATTTAAATGTCCACTTCCGGTTTACCGATCATTACGAAAATATTAATATCTTGGTTTCTAATAACGCAGAGATAAAAGTAAACCTGTTTTGGATAGCTCAAAGACTGGCCTATCCAATAAAAGAATTGTTAAAAAAAAATGTTATTTTTGACGAAAATGGACATTTTCAACGATGAAAATATTCTTGATATCTATTTTATATTGAATTATCATTTTCTTTCCTATAGGAAGGAAGGAATCTAATTAGAGGTTTAGTCTGCAACCCAGTGGTGACGAAGCGAAAAGTTCATTTCAATCCACCATTCATTGAACCGTTTTCTCTGTCATGTATTTTCATGTCGAACATCTTTCTGTTCCTGGGAAACTGTAAATTTCTGTAAGTTGCCTAAACTTTTTTTTCTGTTTGTGATATTCACACGAATGAATGGGACACACTTTAATGTTTGCTTCCATCTTCAATTGATCCATGTTTTGATGCCTGGATTCGTATTTATAATCTTCCAAAAGAAATTTGAAGAAAGGCGATTAAAACGAAATATCAGCAAGGTGACAAATGTGAATAGTATAGATTATCTGAAATATGGAATAGTACAGGTTGTTACTCTGAAGCAAGCACTGAAAATGAAAAATACTTAACCTAAGAAGAGTCAGACGAGGAGTCTCACCGCTCATGCATTGTTTAAAATGAATCTGAAAAACTAAGCAATCATGAAACGAAAACCTAAAACTCCACTAAAGCATTTTGTAACAAAACTTTCTTGTAGATATCGAAGGAGAAGTAGGGATCCTATACTTATTATGAGAAGAATTGACTAAGACATTATTGATTGGTTACTCTAGTGAAGTGAGTCAGTTCATATGTTATTTTCATAAAAAAAAAAAATCAGACAGTTTTCTATACGCTCTGTCTACATTCTCTATATAATATTTTTTCATCAAAAATATTTCTTCAGTGAAACGCATTATGTTATCATCTATTATATATATATTATTAAAATAATTTGTAATAAATCTTCAGATACTGTTCATTCATTTCGAGTAGAAATAAAATATTAGTATAATAATCAACCTTTTACTAAAAAATTTAGCAATTAATTTTTTTTTTTTTTTTGAAAATCAACTTTTCTTTTTTTTAAGACATTCTTTTATAAATTTTCAAAATATATATATAAATAAAAATATATATTGAATCAAAATTTCAGTTTGCAACCCGCAATTATGTTTTTATTCTGTTCTTGCATTATTTTCATTGTAAAATTTTGCTCAAAGATCATCTTAATTAATATTAATTGATTTTGCCAATACACATAGGACAAAAGTTTGATTCCAAAATCAATATTACATATTAATAATTAATTTGCTACCAGGAAGTATGTATAAAAGAATTATTTATATACTTCTGATATTTTCTGAGTTACATATGATATGTTTAACTGAATTTTTAAACATAATTATTCATCGAAATATTCCTCAATTTCATTATTAAAAATTTACTTCAGATATACATTTTAATTATTTTATTTAAATTAAATTAAATTTAAGTTCATAAATTTTTTATTGTTCAAAAGTATTACAAATTTTTTTCAATAGATCTTAAAAATTTCTACGATCGACCAATTCCTTAAGTCTACTGTCTACCCATTCAGAACTATGAAATAATATTTTTTTGAAACTTAATTCATTAAACGTAATGCATTAAGTTAATTAAATTTTTAAACGTAATGCATTAAGATAATCTTTTCTTATACAAATCATCTATATTTTAGAACAAAGGTTTCATGATTTCAAGTGACATTCCAGGATGAAAAGATCCGAAATTGATTTATGCCAGACACTATGTAAGTTACGAAATAAAAAAAAGGAATTCATAACAAGATGAATGTGAGGCACTTGTTGTGCATCACATGAGCCTGAATTTTGATGGATTATTTTGCGTTTAAATACCCAAACACTGCTTGTACAGTAAATTCTATTTTTCATTTCGCCAAATTCTTTCGTAAAAACCACGTATACCTTGCAAGGAGTGAGAGAAGGTTTGGAAAATTAAATTCGATACGAGATTTAGAATAATGTTAATACACCTTTAGAGTGCTTATTCAATAAGCATTAAAGCACACTACCTAGCCAATTCTAAGAAAATAGCTTTCAAATTTTCAGCACAGCTTATATACTAGGAATTTGTTTCCATCGCTGAGAGCGCACTCGATAAGACATTTGCTCAGCATTCATGAAGTCAGTAATGGACCCTGCACTAGTTTTTCTTAAATTTCTATTTTCAAAGTAAATTAAAAAAGGTAAATATTTGTAATTTTTTTCAATAAATTTTATTAAAAACTGTCCATTCCTCTATCACTTTAATTATAGTTTAAACGTATTAAATATTTTAAAGTCATAAGCATTGCTAAACATTATTTTATTATTATTCGTTATTAAAAATAAGTTATTAAAGCTAATTATAACTCATTTTTATTAAATCATATTTATTAATAATCTGAGATCTTATTATAAATATAACTTTAATTCTCATAAATATTATCTATAGTTATTCAAATCATAAAAAAATTATTCAACAATTCTAGACACTTATTCTATGTTTATAAATTTCCTCGTTTATTTTATGAGAAATTGAGCCTGAGGATTCCGATGTAATCCAATGACTGGTAGCTAGCGAAATTTCGATATAAATAACTGCCATTTTTAATTCTGATTTTGATATTTACCACACAGCAATTCTAACGCAATTTTTCTTCAGGCTCCGATACATTGGTCTGATCTTTATTCGAGAAACATTTTGATTTCAAATGAACGATTATGCTGTGCTAAATCAATAAAAGAACGATACAAGAATCCCTCATCACAACAAACTCTGAAAAGAATGAACGCATTCTCTCAGTCGATATAGAATAATAAAAATGGCAGAAAAAGTGTAGACATAGAATTATTTTAAAACATAGTGTAATCTGTAAAACAATTACGATTTTTCGTTATCTGCAAACTTTCCGTTTAGTACTCTTGCATAGCGTATGTTTTGGTAAAAGTTCTTTGTCTGATCCAGTTGCTATTTAGTGTTATTAACACCTGCTTTCTTCCATTTGCTTACATATTGAATAAATTATCACATATTCTCTTTCATCTCCGAGATAAATATAACATAGTAGAAATTCGTAGAATTTGAAAAAAAATAATTCCACACTATTAAAACCAAAACTTTTAAGCTTTTGTTGATTTTAAGATGATTCTGCTGGTTATTTAAATTATTTGTAATCGTTGAAGTTGTTCGTATGATTATTATAATATTTTAAATAAAATTCTCTCTGGAAGCTGGAATTCAAACTGCAAATTCCCTATCATCTAAGTTTTGCAGGTTTCAATTCTTTGGCAGAAGGAATGATATCTACGAAATTTTTCCACTTGTTCTCTGGTTCATCCCCTCCCTTTTCCGCCGCGTAAAACTGTAGACCGCGAATGCCTTCCTTGCATGGTGGTGGGAAATGATCATTTGGCTGAACCTGGTATTTTTACTGAATCTGTCTTGAAAACTTTTTTTGACTTTTTTTTCTCCACCAACATTTCACTACAACCTTAGTCTAAAGACCGCCTATCGAATCTCATTGATTGAAGTCATTGTATTTATGAATGAATGCATTTACAGGCATACGAAAGTACAAAAGGATAGATGTTCAAAAGCTTGACAGATTTACTTCAAAATCCGATACTAATTTATATTTTGGATGCGAAACCTGTGTACCAGATTTTATTAACATAGCATTTTGCATTTGTATTCAAATGGCTGCACAGACAGACTTCCTGTTAATGGATTTTGTAAACAAATACTATGAATTTTTGGTATCAATTGCATATACTAAATTTCAGCCGTCTAGATCAAAGAGCTCTTCAGTTATCGTATTCAAATACAGACAAACACAATACCAAAAATATATTTTCTAACTGAAACTTAGAAATCCTCAAAAGTTCCAGCTTGATTTTTTTTTAATGATTACAATATTTCCTCTAAACTTCGTATAGGAGAAATGAACAACGCAACCATAGATAATCTTTCTATTGCAATCACGCAATTTAATATCCTAAACATAACATAAAAAGTAATATAGAAATGATAGGTTTATTACGAAGTTCATATTATTTAAAAGTTTCTCAGCATGTGCCAAAAGTTTGTATCAGTACTGAAAGAGTATCTCTGCATTTTAAGCAAATTAGATGATAATAACTTTCGCTTGCAATACATTTTCTTGGATTGAATGCAACAAATAACGTTTCATAAGAGAAAGTAGGAATTTATCATTTATATGGAGAGAGATTATGGTCTGCTTCAATGAACTAATATCAAAACTAAGATCTTATTTGTTATGTTTCTGAATATTTCAACTATTAAAAAAGGAATATATGTTCAATTAAAAAATAATCTGATGTGCTTGTGCATTCATTGCATGCCATTGGTGAACTTTATCTTAACCGCATGTAATTGATGAACGTAGTCCTTAGACTCCTAGAACTTTTAACATGGTACTTTGCTGATCTTTTGGGGAAGATGAATCGCTGTTGTGTAGTTGTTACAAACACCCATTCTCAGGTGAAAGCTATAGCAGTTTGTCATTTTCTCATAGAATACTTTTAATACAGCACCGTCTTAGTAATGCGACAGACGTCAAACCAGCGAAATGGAGATACGGAACATCGATGTTCATTTAGAAAATGCGTTTAAGTAACAATATTTGTGTTTATAGCACAACAAATTCATAATGACATAGAAATTCTTTTTCATATATTGGGCATTGCGAAACATAATTCAAAATTTGAGCAGAAACCTAGTTTACGCTTTGACAAAATAGCTGACATGCGGTTAATAAATTGTTTAAATCACCCTAATAGTCAGCTTTATGATAAATATTTTAATTGGATAGCAAAATATGCATAAAATCTTAGCGACAGTATTTAATCACATCTCAAGAAGAAGTCTTCTACCCTGGAAATAAGGGCTTGGCAAATTTCAAGTATATTTCTATCAGTTAAGGAGTAATCAGTGAGTGCATGAGTGATATTTCGCTTTCATTTATATTAGCACGAAGAAAATACAATTTTAATAAATAATTTTGTTTATTTGGACAGGAAAAATGTCCATACAGGAGAATCGAATGGTCACCAAGATGTAACTTTTTAAAATCTGTTATGTTAATCTTTTTTCTTAATTACTCATTATATTAGGTTGTCGAGTTTGATTGGTTTGGCTAGATTTTTTTCCCGCCTTGGTGAAAAAGTGGGCACACGATTCTCCTGTTTTACCTGATTATAGAACAAAAATATTCATATTTTTGTTTAAATATTCATATTTTTGTTTCCAAATATAAAATATTATTTTCACATTTTTGTTTCCAAGATAAAGTTTATAATAAAATATATTCCAAAGAAAAAAGATACTCGAAACTTCTGTAAATGTCTAATGATTCCTTACGTTATGTTGCCACTAAATCTTTCCTCGCTTTCATTTTTATTTAATTGCTTTTATTCAAGTTCTTAATCTTTAGTCCACGTGCTTTTAAATAATTTCAAAGTATGGAAAGGAAGTAAAGTCCAAAAGTTAATTCAATTTTTTTTTCTTCCAAAACTAACAACTTAAGTTGTTGATGTTAAAAACATTCAAAATTAGGGATTGAAAATCACGTTTCAGACCTTAACTTCTAAGCAATTGTTGCTATGGAAAAATATTATATACAAAAGTTGTTCATTTTAATGAAACGCTAATTCGATTCATTTGATTTACTTTTCAACCTTTAAGTTATAAGAAAGTGATGGAGAAATAAACACTTCAATTCTTCACCATTTTCATTCTGTATGAATGAAGAGTGGTTTTGTACCTAAGGACCATGATCTGTGAAGATTTCCCTGAAATCGTGTCATAAACTGACATTTATTTTTGAAGAAATATTAAGTAACATATTAAGTGAATTTATTTGCAAATTGTTAACTTAATTTGAAATAATTTTGAAAAGAAATTTTACAAAGAATTGCACAGGACTGAACTTTGGCCTCGCAAAAATATGCCCCACCTATTGGCGCTGTTTGAACGCTCAGCGAAAGTGGCAAATTACTAGTATAAAAGCTGTGTTTAAAGTTTGAAGGCCATTTTCTCGGAATTGGCTGACTAATATACTTTAATATTGTATTGAATAAACACTCCAAAGGTAAAACTGCCATCACACTCATTCTCATTCCGAACACAATCTTTCACTTCGTACCCTCCCTTTACGAGGACGAGAGCTGAACATTTATAGCTGTCTAGTAACATATGCCTGTAAATCGGCTGTCGTATCAGGATATTTACAAAGATCCCAAAATAATATCCAGATGTTTTCATTTGTTGGAAGCCTTTTAAATGGCCCCGCCCCGAAGTTGTTTTTCTTGTGTTGGGTAATATTTCATACGTGAGTAATAACAGCTGCCTCTCCAGATGGTTTATGCAAAATGTCCCTGCAGACGCAGCCCGTGTGATGTTTCCTTCCAACTGAGAGAAGGTAATTTTCAGTTCTTTGTTCTTCCAGCTATTCATTTATTCGCAAACATTAGCTCGTAGCGCATTGTGCTGAATGAATAATCAGAAATATTTTTCTAGTTTGTATGTTTGTAATCAGCACACTATGTAAAAAAATCTATAAAATACACAAACTATAATATGGTTGAACAATGCTGGGGAAAAAAATACCCAATGCACTCTTTAGCTCCGTTCCAACGATCGGTCGCCTTACAAATGAGGCACACGTTCTGCCCTTGACCTTTTCTTGCAGTTTTCTGGGGTGCTTGATGTTTTTCCAGTTTACCGACAATTTGTCAGTAAACTAGACAGGCATCAAAGAAACCCAGGAAACCGCAACAGAGGGAAAACAGGGGAACACGTGCCTAGTCTGTAAGGCGACTGGTCGTTGGAACGGAGCTTTAGACAGATTTCGTTCAAATTTTGACACAGATCTACTGAATTCAAATGTACACAGCAGGTCAGTGTAAAATTGGATAATTAAGATCCAATTTTCTACTTGCAGCTCTCCGTGATGTTGAGTTATTCCATTCACTTGTATACACGATCCACTCCTTGATAGTATTTTCGGACTTGAAAAATAAATTAAAATTTTGAGAGTAAATTATGTTATGTCTACTATATCTTAGTGTGATTCCTATACATGAAACAAAAAATATGTCTGTAATATGCATGGTTTTTGTTGCTAATGATAAAATAACCAAAAATTTGAGACTTTATATCCCTAAAAATAACTATTAAAATACAGCTATATTTTGAACTTTATTTTCAAAACTTGAGAAATGTTTCCGTTGTTCGAAATATAGCTTGCTTATTGGTGTCGATGAAAATCCGGCTCCAAAGTTCGAAAAAAGTAATTGAAACTTCTTTTATATTAAGTAAAAAAGAATACAAATTAAATGCGCCTCTATGAAAACGAACATTTTTAAATAATTTCTTTTACAAAATTATTTAAAAAATTACTTCAGTGCAACGTTTTACACCATTTCTTTCCCAGCACCACAAAAAATTACAAGTGTGCATGCACTTTGCTTTGTTTTGGGTTTCCCGGAGAGGGAGTTTCGCTTAAAGATTTGTTCATATTATTACTTGCCATTAGTTTACTTCATTGATGACCAACATAGAACATATCTTCAGACGCTATCCTCGCAGTTTTCCCTCCCTCGGTGGGCATAACGATGTTGTGAAGTCTTGTTACCTCCAATCCGATGACAGAACATGCTTTAACCAGGTTGACTGTAACCAATTATCCGTATGCTGCAGCAGAGTAGAAATAATGGTTATTATTAATTTGATGATAAAACAAAGGATGAGGAAGGAAGTGAATCGTTATGCCTCAGAACAGTATTTTATTGATTTGCAATTTTGAGAATTCTTTATTTTCATACACATCCAGACAGTAAAAAACCCTTGATACACACACATAAACCCCAGAGCTTTTCAATAGTAGTTCTTAAAACTTCAAAACACTCCTCTCAAAAATTAGCCGTATGGGACAAATTTGATTACAGTTTACAAATTTATTACATAAGGACAGTTACAATTCTGCCTTTATTGAGAATCCAGAAGTAATTAGTTACTAAATTTATCTGAAGATACTTTTTTGCGCTATCTTAAAATCGTGAATCGATAAATAGGCCAAAAGATATACGAAATATTCTGACGAGAATTAGTACTGATGATGCAAATAACTTCCGAATGAGCTAAAATTCACTGTGAAATAAATAATTTTCTCTAAAAAATTATTTTACTCCATTATCTGAAGATTATTGTTTTTATATGTTTTGAAAAATTACACATAAAGCTTTTCAATTATGTTTGAGATATACCATACACATTATATTTGGAAGTTTGTTGTATGTAAAATATGAGTTGAATTTTTAAACATGTGCCTATTATAAAGCCATTTTATTTCAAAATGAAATTCTAAATTATAAAAGTGTTCAAAAATCTTTCAAAAATATTCGCTTATATAACTAGGATTTCTTTCTGGATTCAAGTGGCAAAGAATTTCAAATAAAATGAATTTTTATCAAAGGTAAGAAATTTTAACTTGTCCTTTTAGACGGTATTGGTCTCAAATTTAAATTTAAGTGTCTAGTGATATCCAATAAGAATAAAATCATATCTAGAGAAATTTGAAAAAATTTTAAAAAAAGTGTTTTAAAATAAAATATAACTGGACTAAATCTTTATTATTAAAGTGTTTAAAAGGAAAGCTTCCATATTTAAAAAAAATCATTTTTAGGTGAAAAATCCTTTTTTTCGGAAAGAAAGTGCATTGAGTGAAATTTAAATTTAATATCTTACTAAGAATTCAACACATCGGATGTAAATTTATGAAATGCATTTGAGAGGAGTGTTTGTATCGAGTACTGCGCCATTTTTACTTCTTTTGAAATTTTGAGTGCCATATTTATAGAGGAAAATTCTGATCATTTTTTCAGATTATTTTTTAGTTACCAATAGTATCTGAGTGCAATGTGTTCTTTAATATGAATATGTTTGCATTTTGTCATTTTTCAAACAGATTTAAGTCCTTTTGATAGATATGAAAAAATGGACATTTAGTGCATGTAAATATAAAAGAACTTTCATTATAAACTCTATTTGTGCAATTATAAAGTGTGAGGTGGCAAGAATAACTGATTCTGTAGCTTTGATCATTAAATGCAACATTTATTTAATGGAATAATTCCTCTCGGCAAGCTGGAAGCCTTGGGTAGATTCCTCACTATTACTATTTTCAATTCTTAGACAAAAAAAAAAAGGAATTGATCTTTCCGAAACATTCTGATATATCTCCAAAGGAATTCACCTCGTGTCAAATTGTGTACCTTGGATAATGCGTTGGCGTTCACTCATGACATGAAAAGTCATTACAAATGACAGATTAGGTGATCATTACAAAGTATAGATCTTTGCCGTCCATCTAACCCTTTTTACTGAATCTATTTTGAGAATACTTATTTTGGACGTCTTTTTGCAGACTGACTCTCACCAACATTTAACTACAATTTTAGATACAAACCAATATAAAGAACTTCGTTGATTTGTGTCATTGCGTTTGGGAATTATTGCATTTACATGAATGACAAATGACGGATCTGGTTCAACATTTGACACGAATCTCCACTTCAGATGTGCACTCGATTTTATTTGCATACCGTTTTGCGTTTTGTAATTATTGAGTCTATTTGTACTCTAACAGCCGGACAGACAGCTTTTTTTTTCAAAGCTGTCCATATAAATGGGTGATATTAGAAAGATTCAAAATGAAGACTTTAAAATCCCTTTTTAGCTCCTCACTTCGAAGCAATAGCAGCAATCGAAAAACTTTAAATACAAATGTTGTTCATCTGAATGAAGTGTTAAAGCGGCTCATTTGATTTATTTTCCTATCTTCAATATTAAGGAAGTTGTAGCAAAATGAAAATGAAACCCCCCTACCATTTCCACCCCCTGCGAGTTCGATGGCCCATTTATGAACTCATCCTAGATTTTTACATTTCTTACAGCATATTCCAATGGGATTAAAATCCAAACAAAATTATCTAGTTATCTTGCTCACAAGATAACATGGGAAAAGCGTTAAACGCATATTATATATATATATATATATATATATATATATATATATATATATATATATATATATATATATATATGGCCGGCCATCGGGGGGAAACGGCAGATGCTATGCACCCGTGCCCCGCGACTGAGAGAGAACCCACCGTGATTAAGAATTAAAAGTGTTCTGAACAATAATAGCGTTTACACGTACTGAAAGTATACAAGTTTCCATGTGGTTGGCTGATCTTCGACTGACGCCGTTATTAGACAATGATCGCAGTGATACCTACAAAAGGGAGGGGGGGGGAGTTGATTTATGAATAAAGAAATCCCCTTCAAACATGTTAAGACAGAGAGGCGCGACTTCTGGGTACTAGGTGAGGTGGGATTCAAATGGAATTGCAAATCATCAGCTATATACATTTTTCTGAATCTAATTCAATATTTTTGATGCGTGCTATTATGTTTGTTTATATTAAGTTGCTCAAACAAAAAGTAAAACGATAAATGAAACGATCCACTCCTAGCAATGCACATTGCATTACTGCTTCACCGGCCTTGACCGGAATGAAAAGAATTAAAGCAGAAGTTGAAATATGGCAGTCGGTGGATATGGATACATACGAAGTTCATAGTATATATTATAGTCTTGTGAAAGTCTGCAAAATATTGTTAATATAAGGTAAATAGATTTATAATCGCTTACCTCACCTACTAGATAATAGCTTATAGTATAGCATATAATAATTTGATAATTCATTCTATAAACTGCTTAATACTGTTCGATATAACCATGTCCACGCCAAGGAAATATCCCTCTGGATGTCAAAAAAGAAAATTATTAGGAAAGAAAAAAGAAAAAAAAAAAAAAAACTTCAAGAAGTCACGAGTAGATCTGTTTTCTTGTCTATGAAGATATTCTTGCAAAGAAATTGCTTTAAATTCAGAATTTACAATTCAAACTTCAACTGTGAAAGAAAGTTCCGCGCAAAGTACACAGTCTAACAATGAAAATGTTGAAATGGGGAAATTTGTTGAAGAATCGCGTGTTTATACAAATGTGACCGAATCAGAAAAGAATGACGAAAATGACAGTAACAAATATGATCAAGAGAGTATAAATAATCCTGGTTTATGGCCAAGTATTACAACTGATAAATTTAGAAAGTTTTGTATTGAAATCGGACCTGTACAACGCAAAGGAGTTTTTGCTAAAAATGCTGAAGGTAGATCATTTTCCTCTACATACCACTTAAAAAATGCCAAATGGTGAAATTCCGTTCGCAGCTGGTTAATTTATTCAAAGACGCAAGACTCCGTATTTTATTTTTGTTGTATACTGTTCTCCAAAACAAGAGGAAATGACCAAACTACACGATTTATCGGTGGCTATAATAACTGGAGAAAGCTGTCAAATGTAATCCAAGACCACGAACGCTCTAGTTGTCATATTAATTCGTTTATTGCTTGGAAAGAATTATTAAAACAACTAAATTTATGTTCGACTATTGTCAAACGAATCAAGTTGATATAAGTAAGGAAACGGTACGACTCAAATGACTATTTCAAAGAATTGTAGATGTGATTCTATTTTTAGCATGTAATAATCTTCAACTTCCAGGAAACCCTGAAATAATAGGTAAGTCTAATAATGGATTTTTTTTAAAGTTTAATCGAGTTATTAAGTAAATACGATCCTGTGCTAATGGATCATATAAACAAAATAATAAATACTAAAAATAGAAGAATTTATTCATGTAAGTAACGATAATGTAGCGGTATCCGAAGCTAAAAGTTTATTAGATGCAATACAAGAAATGCCATTTATTTTATGTTTAATAGTATGTTTTGCAATGTTGTCCAAAATAAATATTATCAATAAACTATTCCAAACAGAAACAATTGTTCTTGACTCGACTTTCAATTTAGTAAATAAAATTAAAACAGAAATCCAAAATTTAAGAACAAAATTTAACACATTTTTAGACGAATGAAAAGTGCTAGCACATAATTTGAAAATTGCAAAACATTTTCCTGTAAAATGAATTCGAAAAAATAAAGATTATATTCCGAATTAGAAGAAGACGAAGTTATAAAAAACCCGGTAGAGGAATTTAGGTGTTATTTTTTAACACTATAATTGATAATGTTATTTTACAAATAGAAGATAGATTTAGAAGTATACCAAATATTATTTCTGATTTCAAATTAGTCACTGATATAAAAATTTTAGAAAATCATGAATTAGAGGAATATTCCAAAAACTTTGTAAAGTTTTATAACAAAGATGTAGATGAAAAATTAATTCAGAAAATTTGCTTACTTCAGAATTTGATTTTGAATGAAAGAGGTGAAAATAATGCACAAGACGTATTGCAATACCTACTAAATAATAATTATAATGAGTTATTTCTGTGTTGTTTATTATGGAACTTAGACAAGCCCGCTGTTACGAAGACAGCGATTTAGCCGATCGGGGGTGCGTCTCTTGATTATGAGTCATTTCCAAATGTATTAACTGTTTTAAAACTTTTCTTTACGTTGCCAGTTACTATAGCAAGTACCGAGCACTCTTTTAGCAAATTAAAATTAATAAAGAATTATCTTCGGTCAATCATGTGTTCAGAGCGCTTAAATGTACTTGCTATATTAAGCATCGAAAAAGAAATTGCAAAAAATTGTAATTTTTCTGAAGTAATTGATGTATTAGCAAAAACAAAATCAAGCACTAAATAAACATGCATTAATAATATATGTTCGAGTTTGTATTATTTTTTTTAATTCACAAAAAATTAGGACCCCAAACGGTTTTTTGCACCCAGCCCCTTCATAGAGAAGACCGGCTCTGTATATATAACTTTTGAACGAAAAGTGGTTTTGGGTTATAGGGCCTATGATCGGTGAAAATCTATAGACATTTTCCCGAAGTTGTGTCATGGGAACCTTTGTAATAGGTAGTCATCTTATAAAGAATCTACTTAAAAAGAACACAAGCTTATTCAATCATTAATTGGTCTTTATTAGACTGATTATGGAAATTATGAAATTCTAGAATAATTATATTATAGTAAGTGGTGTTGATTTTATTAGTCACTGAATTCCCAATGCTCTCTTTTTAATTGTTTAGAACTCTGAATTCCATGCAGCACTTTTCGTTTAATGTCAGTTTGAAAAAAAAAAAAATAAGAAATTTTCAATGAAAACAAAAATATTAAATCATAATATGACAAAGAAACATTTCCATTCTAATTGCTTCTTTTGAATTGATTCCATTACAAATACTGAAAAAAATTATATATTTTTTTCAATATTTGTAATGGAAAAAATTGATTTTAATTTCATTATCACATTATATCTTTTAATCTGAACAAATTTATTGTTTCATTATGTGAATTAATTAGTTCTTGCAAAAATTTTGAGAAAAGGAAAGAAGGCAAAAACTTATCATATCCAATGTTGGTATTCTTCTGTAGTCGTGGGGTCTTTGCATGGTCAGGGTATTTGCCGTGGGGTTTTACTACTTGGGAATAACAGCAGCTTGCGTTAATCTTTTTTCCGGTCTCCTTCGTCGCATCGACAGCGGAATATGGTTTCGTCTTCGGCGAGTCGCTTGTTCGCTGCAGTAATAAACCTAACCTTACTTAATCTACGAATGCTGTTTCATCTGTTTATTTTTTCCTTCGAACGTCAACCCGAATGTATTTGGATGCCAATCATTTCAGGAAAGTGTTTCCGCTCCTGTAAGCAATTTCTTTCTTCCTTTTCTGCTTCCTTGGGAATTAAAGAGAATAGCTTACTGCATTGTGTATACATCATGCGAAATAGTATTGCGTATATATCATGCATTCGCGATGAATTAGGTACATTCTTCGTTACATTTCTTGATTCAGAAACTTCAAAACATTTTACTTTTCAGTGTTTAGAAAAATGAGTGTAATCATTAAACAATTCAATGTCATGATTTTCATAAATTTCGGCATTTTAAATCTTTCCTCAACCTCCTCCTCAAAGCCTCTTTAGAATTGTGATGATAATAAGAGACACGATAAAGACTAAATTCGCCAACAGATGCTAATAATAAATTTGTAAATATCATTACATTTACGGCTAAATCCTTTATTGGAAGGTAATGTTTTCTTAAGAGATCCATATCTGGCAGTGCTGCGCCATCGGTGTATTATGAAACGACACAGCAAAAGTGACAATGAAAGAGGTTTGTGTTTGTGCGTATGAGAGAATGTGCGTCAATTTGTACTTAAATTGAGAATAAATACTATACTCAATCCAATAATCTCCAGATTTATTATCGTGTTGACCTTCACATTCAAAATAAAATAAAATTATATGTATTGCTTTTATTTGCAATACATATTGCTATTACATCCATGCATTCAAGAACTATTAATCCGTACTGCAAAGTAAAATTAACTATGGGGAAGAAATTTATCAGAAAAAAAACAGCAGAAAATCAACAGCTGTGACCTTTAACCTTTATTTTAATTTTGAAGAATTAAACAAAGGCACACAGATACAAAGAATATAAATTTCTCGATTTTTTTTTTTTTTTGAAGCGTAAAATGTTGAAATGCATTAAAAATTCATTAAGTCAAATTTCCGAGGATTGCTAAGTTTTTCTAAGTTGTGTATTAGATATATTTTGATTTAATAGAATTCAAAATATTCATATAATATTTAAAAATAGAATATTTTTAATTATTCCCGTTTCACTATTTTTAAAATCTGCACAGAGTAATTCAGAAAGAATATTTTTTTACGAATGAAATGAATTTCAAATCCAATGCTTACAGTAGTGACATATTAAGCTTTCTATTTATAAAATTGTTGTTTTGAGCAATGCTGAGGCGGTTCTTGATAAGAAGTCAAGGGATGAATTCGCAGCATATGCTCTGAAATTTACAGAATGTCACGTCGCTTGTAAATAAAGGTTATAATCTCGAAAAATACCATTTCAAGAGTATTCTGCCTTTTCCATTCCATTGATAAAGAATACTGTGAGTAGGGATTGCAATATCGGACCAAAAGTTCAATACTATATTCGGTATTTTATAAATCTTAATACCGGTATCCCGGTATTAGAAATTTTAGGAAAAGAAAGAAAACGCAGGTGTTTCTTGGTTTTATTTGCCAGTTTTGTTAGAGAGTGTAAATATCACAAAAAATAATTTGTAACTTATAAATTATAACAGTATATAATCATAAAAAAGTAAAGAAACATCTTATTTATTTAAATCGCAAAAAAGTGTAAATATCACTATTCAGTCTGGGGTACTATTACAACTTTTTGAAATGTGATCTTAAAAAATATAATGCATCAGTTGTACTGTCATTAAGCCTGAAAAGTAATTTTGTGTAAAAATTACTAGCTGTCGAAAACGCTCTCTCGGCATCTACGCTAGTTGGTGGTACTGTTAGCAATGCGCAATATACTTTTTCCAAGTATTTACCTCTAAATCCCTCATCTTCAAATAAATCGATTTCTCGTCGGATGGTTTTGGATATAGCTGATTTCGGTATTGTATTTTGGTTCGTTGAATTTTTTTTTATTTATCGCTAATTCTAATTTTTGTTCAAGAGACAATTCCTTTTCTCTGTAGACAGTAGTGACATCATAATCTTCGATAACTGAACCGAATTCTTCTGAATGTGGATAGGGTTGTGGGTAAAAAATTTTAAGAAAATTTACTCTAAACTTAATCAGATTTGAATTGGTTATTTTCTTTTCTTCTTTTTCATTTTCATTTTTAAAATCATTATAATTATGTAAATACCGTAAGACATTTTCTATTTCGGTATGCCTTTGTTCTGTGCGATTTCTCAATGTAATATATAATTCTTCAGATAGTGATGTGTGCTGTTGTTTCAGTGACTTTTAACATGAAATTTATTGTTGTATTAGCTGTTAATAAATTATAATCTCTCCGATATAATGCCTCAACAGTCAGTTTTATTGGAAGTAGAGCTGATATAGTTCTGGATATTAAGTCGAATTCACTATCTGAAAAATTAATTTACAGGTTTAAGTCGATTATTGTTTTTTGGATTGGACTTCTCAGTTTCAAAAATTGTTCCATCATTAGGAGTAAACTATTCCAACGTGTTTTAGAATCTAATATGAACATATATTCTGTTTTATTTTCAGTTAGTAGATATTTTAATAATATGTCATTTTTTATAGGGGAACGTTTAAATATCTTAACAATTTTTCGAACTTTATAAATTATAGGAAGCAATTCTTGATAGGTTAATATTTTATCCTCATTAGCAATATCTTCTTCAACAATTACAATGTCATTATCTTCATTGTCAATATCACTCTCACTCTTATTCTTTTCAAAGTTGGAATCCGAAATTTCTATATCCACAGTATTTGGATTCTCCTGTTCTTTATTTTTTTGGTATAATACATCTATTACTCCTAATTGAATTCCATGTGCATAGCACAACTGCTGATTTGCACCAATCAACTTTCCAACTTTTTTCATAATTGTTGCTCCATCAGTCGTTAAGGATACAATATTTTCTTTCAGGGATAATCCATGTTTCACTAATTTAGATTTAAGCAATTAAGCCGTTAATTAGCTAATTAACTTCGCCCGTTATGGAGACATAAAAACAAAAACGCATACTATTTTGCTATGTTCGCGATACCTGAACACATAGTGGAGACAATTTTAAAAATTTCAAGTAAATACCGAAAAACCGGTATTCAAACTTGTGAACACCGGTATTACAAAATTGTAGAAATGGCTCAAAATACCGGTATCCCGGTATTGCAGTCCCTAACTGTGAGGCATCCCGAAGCGTTGTTGTTTCTACGAATGTCAAGCTGAGCAGAAATCATGTAGAGAGACAGAAATGGGAGGGTCACATATTTAAAGCTGACGGGCCATCGAAATTTAATTCGTATCACAAGATGATAATTGATCTAAAATACGAATCTTTTTAAAACTGTGCAAAACTGGTGTGAATACTTTCCTATATAACAATAATTTAATACTTCTTGCGATAGATTAATAGCTAAATGAACCGAACAGAAATTGGAGGGTCACATATTTAAGGCTGACGGGCCATCGAAATTTAATTCGTATCACAAGATGATAATTGATCTAAAATACGAATCTTTTTAAAACTGTGCAAAACTGGTGTGAATACTTTCCTATATAACAATAATTTAATACTTCTTGCGATAGATTAATAGCTAAATGAACCGAACAGAAATTGGAGGGTCACATATTTAAAGCTGACGGGCCATCGAAATTTAATTCGTATCACAAGATGATAATTGATCTAAAATACGAATCTTTTTAAAACTGTGCAAAACTGGTGTGAATACTTTCCTATATAACAATAATTTAATACTTCTTGCGATAGATTAATAGCTAAATGAACCGAACAGAAATTGGAGGGTCACATATTTAAGGCTGACGGGCCATCGAAATTTAATTCGTATCACAAGATGATAATTGATCTAAAATACGAATCTTTTTAAAACTGTGCAAAACTGGTGTGAATACATTCCTATATAACAATAATTTAATACTTCTTGCGATAGATTAATAGCTAAATGAACCGAACAGAAATTGGAGGGTCACATATTTAAGGCTGACGGGCCATCGAAATTTAATTCGTATCACAAGATGATAATTGATCTAAAATACGAATCTTTTTAAAACTGTGCAAAACTGGTGTGAATACATTCCTATATAACAATAATTTAATACTTCTTGCGATAGATTAATAGCTAAATGAACCGAACAGAAATTGGAGGGTCACATATTTAAGGCTGACGGGCCATCGAAATTTAATTCGTATCACAAGATGATAATTGATCTAAAATACGAATCTTTTTAAAACTGTGCAAAACTGGTGTGAATACTTTCCTATATAACAATAATGTAATACTTCTTGCGATAGATTAATAGCTAAATGAACCGAACAGAAATTGGAGGGTCACATATTTAAGGCTGACGGGCCATCGAAATTTAATTCGTATCACAAGATGATAATTGATCTAAAATACGAATCTTTTTAAAACTGTGCAAAACTGGTGTGAATACATTCCTATATAACAATAATTTAATACTTCTTGCGATAGATTAATAGCTAAATGAACCGAACAGAAATTGGAGGGTCACATATTTAAGGCTGACGGGCCATCGAAATTTAATTCGTATCACAAGATGATAATTGATCTAAAATACGAATCTTTTTAAAACTGTGCAAAACTGGTGTGATTACTTTCCTATATAACAATAATTTAATACTTCTTGCGATAGATTAATAGCTAAATGAACCGAACAGAAATTGGAGGGTCACATATTTAAGGCTGACGGGCCATCGAAATTTAATTCGTATCACAAGATGATAATTGATCTAAAATACGAATCTTTTTAAAACTGTGCAAAACTGGTGTGAATACTTTCCTATATAACAATAATTTAATACTTCTTGCGATAGATTAATAGCTAAATGAACCGAACAGAAATTGGAGGGTCACATATTTAAAGCTGACGGGCCATCGAAATTTAATTCGTATCACAAGATGATAATTGATCTAAAATACGAATCTTTTTAAAACTGTGCAAAACTGGTGTGAATACTTTCCTATATAACAATAATTTAATACTTCTTGCGATAGATTAATAGCTAAATGAACCGAACAGAAATTGGAGGGTCACATATTTAAGGCTGACGGGCCATCGAAATTTAATTCGTATCACAAGATGATAATTGATCTAAAATACGAATCTTTTTAAAACTGTGCAAAACTGGTGTGAATACTTTCCTATATAACAATAATTTAATACTTCTTGCGATAGATTAATAGCTAAATGAACCGAACAGAAATTGGAGGGTAACATATTTAAAGCTGACGGGCCATCGAAATTTAATTCGTATCACAAGATGATAATTGATCTAAAATACGAATCTTTTTAAAACTGTGCAAAACTGGTGTGAATACTTTCCTATATAACAATAATTTAATACTTCTTGCGATAGATTAATAGCTAAATGAACCGAACAGAAATTGGAGGGTCACATATTTAAGGCTGACGGGCCATCGAAATTTAATTCGTATCACAAGATGATAATTGATCTAAAATACGAATCTTTTTAAAACTGTGCAAAACTGGTGTGAATACATTCCTATATAACAATAATTTAATACTTCTTGCGATAGATTAATAGCTAAATGAACCGAACAGAAATTGGAGGGTCACATATTTAAGGCTGACGGGCCATCGAAATTTAATTCGTATCACAAGATGATAATTGATCTAAAATACGAATCTTTTTAAAACTGTGCAAAACTGGTGTGAATACATTCCTATATAACAATAATTTAATACTTCTTGCGATAGATTAATAGCTAAATGAACCGAACAGAAATTGGAGGGTCACATATTTAAGGCTGACGGGCCATCGAAATTTAATTCGTATCACAAGATGATAATTGATCTAAAATACGAATCTTTTTAAAACTGTGCAAAACTGGTGTGAATACATTCCTATATAGCAATAATTTAATACTTCTTGCGATAGATTAATAGCTAAATGAACCGAACAGAAATTGGAGGGTCACATATTTAAGGCTGACGGGCCATCGAAATTTAATTCGTATCACAAGATGATAATTGATCTAAAATACGAATCTTTTTAAAACTGTGCAAAACTGGTGTGAATACATTCCTATATAACAATAATTTAATACTTCTTGCGATAGATTAATAGCTAAATGAACCGAACAGAAATTGGAGGGTCACATATTTAAGGCTGACGGGCCATCGAAATTTAATTCGTATCACAAGATGATAATTGATCTAAAATACGAATCTTTTTAAAACTGTGCAAAACTGGTGTGAATACTTTCCTATATAACAATAATTTAATACTTCTTGCGATAGATTAATAGCTAAATGAACCGAACAGAAATTGGAGGGTCACATATTTAAAGCTGACGGGCCATCGAAATTTAATTCGTATCACAAGATGATAATTGATCTAAAATACGAATCTTTTTAAAACTGTGCAAAACTGGTGTGAATACATTCCTATATAACAATAATTTAATACTTCTTGCGATAGATTAATAGCTAAATGAACCGAACAGAAATTGGAGGGTCACATATTTAAGGCTGACGGGCCATCGAAATTTAATTCGTATCACAAGATGATAATTGATCTAAAATACGAATCTTTTTAAAACTGTGCAAAACTGGTGTGAATACATTCCTATATAAAACAATAATTTAATACTTCTTGCGATAGATTAATAGCTAAATGAACCGAACAGAAATTGGAGGGTCACATATTTAAGGCCGACGGGCCATCGAAATTTAATTCGTATCACAAGATGATAATTGATCTAAAATACGAATCTTTTTAAAACTGTGCAAAACTGGTGTGAATACATTCCTATATAACAATAATTTAATACTTCTTGCGATAGATTAATAGCTAAATGAACCGAACAGAAATTGGAGGGTCACATATTTAAGGCTGACGGGCCATCGAAATTTAATTCGTATCACAAGATGATAATTGATCTAAAATACGAATCTTTTTAAAACTGTGCAAAACTGGTGTGAATACTTTCCTATATAACAATAATGTAATACTTCTTGCGATAGATTAATAGCTAAATGAACCGAACAGAAATTGGAGGGTCACATATTTAAGGCTGACGGGCCATCGAAATTTAATTCGTATCACAAGATGATAATTGATCTAAAATACGAATCTTTTTAAAACTGTGCAAAACTGGTGTGAATACATTCCTATATAACAATAATTTAATACTTCTTGCGATAGATTAATAGCTAAATGAACCGAACAGAAATTGGAGGGTCACATATTTAAGGCTGACGGGCCATCGAAATTTAATTCGTATCACAAGATGATAATTGATCTAAAATACGAATCTTTTTAAAACTGTGCAAAACTGGTGTGAATACATTCCTATATAACAATAATTTAATACTTCTTGCGATAGATTAATAGCTAAATGAACCGAACAGAAATTGGAGGGTCACATATTTAAGGCTGACGGGCCATCGAAATTTAATTCGTATCACAAGATGATAATTGATCTAAAATACGAATCTTTGTAAAACTGTGCAAAACTGGTGTGAATACATTCCTATATAACAATAATTTAATACTTCTTGCGATAGATTAATAGCTAAATGAACCGAATAGTTGCACTTTGAGAACTTGTCCACTGACTTCAATACATTTTTATTCATTTTCTTACTTCCTATAGTTTTATTTAGATAATTTGGGTTAAAGCTTATTTGTAAAAGAGAATTTAAAGGCGATTTCCGTATCAAATGAAATTCCAATAAAAATATACAGAATTTGATAAGCATATCTGAAAAATTGAGACAAGACGTGTGTGTGTGTTTGAAAGAGAGGGTGGTTATAATTTGGTATAATATATTTATTTGAAGCAGCAAATTCGAAATGAAAAAGAGTTATGAATTTCTCCCTTGCGATCAGATAAGATTATTCATTAATGAAAATGCGTTTTATAATCTTCAAATTTCTTGAGATGAGAATGCTAAGACTGATACTTTATGTATATTTAAAAAATAGTTGCTTATGTCAAACACTCTGTAATATATCGACTGTCATCTTGAGTACTGGTATCGTTTTGCGAGTGATGGATATTATATCCCTGCATGCGATGATTATAAAATGCCCAATAAACGTTAAAAAAACGATATATACAACAAAATGCTTAAAAAATTAATCAATAAAATCTAGTGGCGCATGCATTAATGTTTGGAAACTTATAATTTTCTCATTAAAATCTGACAAGTGTATGAAACTTTGTTTTGTATACAATTAATATTCAAGCAAATTCAGATATATTTTTTGAAATGTAATAGATTTATAAAACATTATGTTTCATTACGATGTCATGGTTTCAGTCAACCTACACTTACAAAAGTGTTTGTGTGCCTTGGCAGATCCATCGCACTTACGGACAGGAAATCTGATCAACAGAAATGGATTTGTTCATTATCTTGTGCGATTTTTCGCATGTGTATACCCGTTCTATCATTTTCAGTGATCGCAGAAAAATAAACGAAGTACCTCAGACAAACCAAATAATTTCTGCTTCTAAGACCTTTGTTTGTTTTGAGAATTTAATGTAATTTATTGAGTTTTGAAAAAAAATTTAAACTATCACTTCTCTCGAAAATTTCTAAAAATTAAAATTAAAATTCCTGCAATCGAAATTCTAAATTCGTTATCTTTTCCAAATACTTTGAGATCATTATTCAAACAGTTTTTTCTTTAAAACAAGAGTCGTTGAAATATTTTTCATCGATTTTTAATTGATTGTTTTTATTATGATTTCAGAAACTCCCTTCGCAGATCGTCGGAAGGAGGAAATATTCTTTCTTCGCCGGGGAGGTCACGAAATGTTTTCTTTCCCGGGTATAAACACCAAAATTGAGTTTGGGTTTAACTTAGAAAATGTTTTTGTCAAATTAAGAAAAAAGAGAAAAAGACTTAATTCCCGTGTTGCGAAGTTATAGGGGAGGTGACATCTCTCTGGATGATCACCCTGAAGTTATATTGAGTAACTTTGAAAGATGTTGTTGTTTATAATGGCACTTGTTATGGACAAGTTCTCTGACGAAGTCAGCGATTTTAAGTCAAGGGAGCGTCTCTTGTTTTAGTAGCGCCAACTAGGGCCAAAAGTACGTCTTAGCTACTCACGCATCACATTCGCTTGCACAACCCCTTTTTACAGGGGGCACATTCACACATCTCGCAGATAGAACAGATGAAGAACAACCATGCCCGAACCGGAACTCGAAATCCAGGACGCCCAGGTCATAGGAAAGATGCGTTATTCCTATGCCAGGACGCCGGCACTTTGAGAGATACAATCATGGATGAAGTTCTCGCCTCTTTTAAAAACTATTAATGGTGTTGCAGGCGATTGTTTAGGTTTAGTAGATGGTAATGTCCAGATACTAGGAGTAAAGAGTCAGAATATCAGAATATTAAATGAACGGAATAAGCGCCGTGACAATCCGGATCTTAATTTCATTTATAACATTTGGAAATATTTTTGAACACAAATTCTACCAAAGCTTTTGAAGATATTGGAACAACGTCAGCACTATGTATAAACGGCAGTTGAATTAACTAAGATCAGGTATTAACAGATTCAAATAATAACCTAGTTATCTTTATCAAAAATCGATTCCTAAACAATATTACAACTAGGGATTGCAATACCGGAGCAAAATGACAATACCGGTATTCGGTATTTTTTAGATCTTAATACCGGGATACCGGTTTTAATACCGGTATTAGAAATTTTAGAAAATGTATCTTTGTATCTTTGTGTATCTTTGTTTTATTTGCCAGTTTTATTAGAAAGGGTAAATATCACAAAAAATAATTTGCAATTTATAAATTATAACAGTATATAAAGAATCACAGAAAAGTAAAGGAACGACTTATTCATTTAAATAACAAAAAAAGTGTAAACATCACTATTCAGTCTGTGGTAGTATTACAAATTTTTGAAATGTGATCTTAAAAAACAATGCATCAATTGTACTGTCATTAAGCCTGAAAAGTAATTTTGTGCAAAAATTACTATCTGTCGAAAACGCTCTTTCGGCATCTATGATAGTTAGTGGTACTGTTAGCAATGCGCGATATACTCTTTCCAAGTATTTACCTCTAAATCCCTCATCTTCAAATAAATTAATTTCTTATCGGATGGTTTTGGATATAGCTGATTTCTGTATTGTATTTTGGTTCGTTGACATGTTCTTATTTATCGCTAATTCTAATTTTTGTTCAAGAGACAATTCCTTTTCACTATCGACATTAGTGTCATGTAAATTTTGCTTTTCTTAAACACTTTTATTTAGCTGACTTGTGTCTTGGAAATAGATATTTAATTTTTATATCATTTTCTGATTTTGCAGAATTTTAAAGTTTTATAATTTTATACTTCTGCGTTTGATTTCGCAATACACCATTCAGTATTGTCAAATACAGTTTCAGAATTTAATTAAATATCACTTGATCGATAAAGGATGTTTAATCTAATATGTAGCGCCACATAATTAAAAATTGGTCTAAAAGTAATTCCATAATACTTATAGCTAGAAGCCTTTTGTCATCAACATGTTCTCTCAGATTATTAACTTTTTAATCCATGAAATGATTAACATGGATTATATTTTTTTTTAAAAATTCACCTTGTTATAAGATACAGCTCAAAGACATGGATTTAATTAAATCAGTCTACTACGAATGACTGTGCCTATAAGTTACAAAATATGTATATATACTGCGAAATAAAAGAGGAAAGAAAATTCTTATCTTGAAGTTAACATTTGGCAAAAGTACTGAATCTTTTGATCGATGAGTATGGATTTCATCATAACATTAAAAGCATCATTACAGATTGTATGCAAAATTAAATTTAAAAACGTATTAAAAATAAATAGTAAATTGAAAAAATTAATATAATTAAAGTATTTATTTTTAATTTTAAGATAATGGAAAAATAATTTTAAATAATAATTTTAATAATAATTTTATTGGAAGACATGAATCTTAATTTTCACAGACAAGTCATAGTGATTATAATCATCTGGTTATGTTATGTTCGCGTTGGTAATCATGGGTCTATTACATCGTCTTTCTTCTAACTAAAATCCTTGATCAAGTTAGAAGAAAGGAAGGGGATACGGCGATCCCTTTCTTGATCATTTATATTAATATTTTACAATGCCATTCATTGTCTAAACGAAGCACTGAATGGAATGCAGCTTGAAAAACACTCAATGAATCAGTCTCGCATTCTTTCGGGGATTTGTTTACATTCGGCTGTTTCCATTCGACAATAAGTAAAATGAGTGATTCATGTGTCAAATGCATTAGCGTTCTATGTATATAGATAAGAATTATAATTTGATTCAGTGAGTAGAAAATTATTAAAAGAAATCAATTTTTTAGTACTTTAATCAAAGTGTGTTATAAATATGTTGGAAGTTTTAAAAAATTTTCTGGAATAACGACATTATTGACTTGATTGAATGTAATAGTAACATTGGACATACACTTTGATAATTCTTTGAAAATTCAAATGAAACAGATTATTTTTTTTTGTTTTTCTGAAATATGCAAGGGAAGAATTTGCAAGCTTATATCTTAGTCTCATTTCAAATGAGATGTTTCTTTAATGTCTGAAATGAATTTCTAGCAAAATAACAGGGAACTCTTTCATCTCTTCCAAGCATTGTTCAATAGAAAACAAGAAGATAATAAATCTTAAAGATAATAATATGTTACGGAAGGAAAGTTATGAGTGCAATTATTCAGTAATGCATAGGATTATCTTTCGTCGACTTTCCTACACAAGCATGAATTACGCATGCAAACAAATTGCTTAACTCGTGGAAAATTGAAGTGAAACACAATTCATTGTTTCGTTACGAGCTTTCTCAGAGGAACTTTAGAATTTGGCAAAAATTATTTCAGGTGAAAGATTCATTGAAGATTGCTACAAACAAGAATCTATAGTTTTATAGAAATTGGATGTTTCATTTAAGACTGATAATCATATAATAACCTCTCCCTTAAAATATAATTCCCAAAATCGTATGAATGGCATCTCCATTTCGCATTCTGAAAACAACAGATATTTGGAGATGTGGTATTTAAAGTTACAGAATGAACTTCAGCTTCATTGGAATAGAGGAGTTAAGTTTGATTCACTTACACTTTTTGTTTCATTTCCATCTTGAAGAAAAAATGCGATGCGAAATAGTCTAAATATACAAAAATATACATTTATCAGAAATTTAATGCAATCTGGTTCAACAAATGTGTCCGTAACAAGTGAATTTTACGAGAAAGGAAAAAAAGCAGAATGTGTTCTTGTTTGAACCAATTGATTATTTTAGTCAGGTCTTATTCCATCCATTCGCAACTACTCACGGCCGCAAATACTTATCCCTGCTGCTGTGTTCATTTTGAATGCGTCATCTCTGCGTTCGGGTCCAAATGGACCCAATGTTTCTTATTTCAATTACAAATAAAACATTCACTTTCAACAATATTAATGGAACAAGTGGGTTTCTTTTGTCTTTAAAAAAGTATTTGGCATAAAAGACAACGTATTTTATGCGTATTTATCTATATTTAATTCAAGAAGTGACAAAAAATATAAAAAATCACAAACTTTCATTTCTAGACAAACGAGATACAAGATTATATTAGATAAATTTTGTTACATTTATTAGTAGTAGTCAATATTAAAAAGTAGTAATAATTGAAGTGCATTAACAGTTAAATTATTTTCTGTGTTTATGCCAATATATGGGCAAAATTTACCAGCTTATGTAGGGTATTTACAATATAATAAAATGTTTCTCGATGAGCAACGGCAAAATTGCGTCTTATACATATGCGATTCAAGTCGATTTGCATATGTCATGACTACTCTTCATGCATGCATTGAGAAATGAAGATGAACAAACTTCCTTGTTTTCAGTTTGAGACAATTCAGGGGGAAATGAAAGGTTTGTTTCTTCTCATTGTTTCAATCATGGTTACGTTTCTCTTTTTAAAGCATTTGTCCATGTATTTATAAGGAAAAAAGTTGTCACATGTTATATTATCACCCTGGAGACCATGAGATAAATTAAGAACAACTCTAGGAAGCTTATCTTTCTCACTTGGCTTGTTTCCTGGCCATCCAAGGTAGTTGAATTGACCAAACGTAACTTATTTCATTGTCTCAAAAAACTCAAAATTTTAAGGCATATTTTGATGGGCTTTTAAGCGTGTATTGTCGGAATGAGCATTTCCTCTGAGCGAAACTAAATGTTCATCAACGGTCACGTGTGCGCTGGGATTAAACGTTTCTGCAATATATCTATCAATATATCGCATAAGACGTTAATGATCGCTAATTTATTCTTTTCTCTCCTACAAGAACGTATTTATCGATCACTGAATCTCAAAACTCTTGATACAAGAAAGAATCTTTGCTTATCACACCTTTGAGTCCAACGAAATGTCTGTACCTTCATTCCAGGACTTGAAAACTCCAATAAAGACAAGGAATTCAGAACTATTAGTTTCTTTCTATTTATCCCCAAACACATGTTTCCTTTTTTATATTTGAATTCATGATGCAATAGTAATAATGATGTAATTTGTCGTAATAATTTGCCATGTATTTTCGAAGTAGTGTACATATTAGTTCTAGATGCAACGTCCAAATTCTAAACTTTTATGTCAAGGCTTTTTGCCACCATTTCATATTTACAGTAATAAAACGTAACCATAAAATAAATATTATAAATATACATTCATTTATATTTTTAAGATATGATAATAAGAAATCATTCGTTTGATTTATAAATATATGTATTCTTCATATTACAAAAGAAAAAAAAAAAGAGTTTTTTTCCTTTTACATCCAAGCATTTTTGCATAAGGGTCCAAAAGGAGGCGGACACGGTGTATGCAAAACATTTTTTGTCGAAGAGGCTTATGTTGAAATAAAAAAAGGTGATTGTATTTCATAGAATAATAAGCTGAAAGCTTTTAAGAAACAATAGCCATACTATTTTCAATTTTATTAACAAATTAAATAACTTTGGAATCGAAGTAGATCCGCGAGCAGCAGGGTCAAATGGACGTTTTTCACTTTGCCCTTCCCTAAATTCACCTTGGATCACAAATCCGAGCTGGCTCTGTGTATTTGACGAATTGTAAGAGAGGAAGAATCTATTTCATTTTTGAAATATCCTAATTTATTAGTTACTTCCAGAACTAAACGTGTCAGTGAACTATGAAACATATGCGAAAGCGTGATAGCTTTTGATTTTAAAAATTTGTAAAATCTTTTATATGTTGAAGAAGCCTAAAAATAAATGACCGTTTAAAAAAGACGAGTCATTTTTAGTTTATAATTTTTCCTTCATTTTTAAAAATTCTTTGTTTCAGAAATTAGTAAATTTTGCAGGATTATATATTTTTTCCTTAATATCAGAAGTTTTGACTTTTATTTCTTAGGAAATTCAAGAAATATTTTAAATTCTAATTTTTTAAACTTCATATTATTTTAATTAGAAGAGTGCTTAATTTGATGTTAATGAATTGTGACAAATATTTTACAATATACAGTTTATTTTAATCTGAAGTGTATATAAACTGTTAGCATTAGTTAAAATCTTTAGTTAAATATATTCAATTTTCAGAAAAAAATATTTTTTTTCTTAATATTTTTAAGATACTATAATATTTAAATATTTGGCATTTTTTCGAAGTATATAAGTTGTAAAATTTCTTAATTTGCCCGTGAATTTCACCTAAACGCATATTCTTTTAATTTAAGAAAGTATGTGACAAAAGTTTAAAAAATGGATCCTGTGCAGGCTATAATATGTATTTTTTTTTATCATGCTGAGTTTAAACTGTCTGCATAAATTTAAAAAGTAAAGTTAGCTGTCTTAATTCTCCGGCCATTCATTTTTTATTAAGTCATTAGCTGATTAATTTGCACAGCAGAGAAGATTTTTTTTCTGTCACTCCTTGGCATCTCGTTGTTGATAATAAATATAAAAGTTAAGCGAGATGATAATATTCAAAATAGAAGCATTGCCCGTCCAATAAAAAATTTCGAAAGTTTAAAAAAATAGAAAAAATGCTTTGACACAGATATATGAGAGGCCACGAAATAGTCGAACTTAAATCATCCGTTATAAAAATTGAATGCAAAACTTTACACTAGGAGTTTTTATTTGAAATTGAAGCGTTTTTTTTAGTGAAAGTTATCACTTTGAATACAAGCTTTCTGGACGCGCATTCTTAATTAATTGTAATGAGACACGAAATTCCTAACAAATGATGCAGAAAAAAACTGCTATGTCATTCCAGAAGACATTTTTCACTTAGGATTTTTTTTTTTTATTTTGATCGTTAATTTCCCCACTGAAGAAACTCTTCTTGTTAAAGAATAAATATGTTGCTCATTTAAAGCCGCCCCTCTCCTCTCTACAACTTACCTTATGACTCGTGTATTTTTTAAGCGTCTCTTTTATCTCTAAAAAAGCCTGAGCTTGTTTAAGTTAACGATTTAAAGTTGGATAAATTAAAAAATTTTAATTAGTCTTACAAACGATGTAGTCTTCTGTAAAAGACAGAAAAACTTTCGTTCTCTAAATATATCTCTACATATTTAATTAAATTTTTAAAACATTTTTTAATTCGATATTAGTCATTTATTTATCTTAGCTTTCAGATTATTACATTCTTTTTTGTTATAGGGTATTATTAAAATCATAAAAAAAATGTCACGATAATTGATTTTTTAATAAATTATTTAAAAAAAGGGATCTTCTCCCAAAATCTTTTGCACTGTTTAGATTTTAAACAAATTAACTAAATAAACATTGTAACATAAGTAAAAGATGTTTAGCATTTCAAATGTGTCCTTTTATTTTTTACTAGCCGCCTTTGGAGACCAGTCGGTACGCCAATCTTAATGCTCGTTAAAATTTTAATAATTAAATATTTTATGGAACTCCCATTTTAATTGCTTCTTCATTGAAATATTTTAAAACTTTAAATTTTAATAGTCATATAATTCACTCATAATATTATAAAGGCTTTCAGCCATAACGTAATATGTATATCTCTAATTTTCTGTTAGCTCCCGTAGAATTTATGCTTTAAATTAAAGTGGAAACGATTAATCTGCAATTAGTATAATAATATTTTTTACTGAAACAAAGCATTTTTTTTAATAATATGATTGCTGAAAACAGAGTCACTGAGCATTTAAACCTTACGGGCACTAAAAAATATATTTTTTAATTTATGTAATATCTCAAGAATTTGTCAACCAAAGTTTCTCAGATCATTATGAGCAGATCGATTAATTAACAATGTTTAATTTTAAATACACCAAATACTAAGAAAATGAATAGAATCGTTTAAAATAATGGGTCGAAAACAGGTTAAAACATTACTTTAAAAAACGATGTACTTAAAACTATAAGCATATACAAAAAATATATGACTAACATAAATAAAATTTAATTACAAAAGCATAAAACTAACCTAAAAATAATTTAAATCAAGTCCGCATCCGTTAGGCGGCCAGCCAGTTCGACAACCTTAATGCACATTAAAATTTTAATAATTAAATATTTTATGGAACTCCCATTTTAATTGCTTCTTCATTGAAATATTTTAAAACTTTAAATTTTAATAGTCATATAATTCACTCATAATATTATAAAGGCTTTCAGCCATAACGTAATATGTATCTCTCTAATTTTCTGTTAGCTCCCGTAGAGTTTATGCTTTAAATTAAAGTGGAAATAATTAAACTGCAATTAATATAATAATATTTTTTTTTACTGAAACAAAGCATTTTTTTTAAATATGAGTACTGAAAACAGAGTCGCTGTGTATTTAAACCTTATGGGCACTAAAGAATATTTTTCTTAATTTATATAATATCTCAAGAAGTTTTCAACGAAATTTTCTCAGATTCATCATGAACAGATCGATTAATTAACAATGTTTAGTTTTAAATACATCAAACACTTAAAAAATAAACAGAATCGTTTGAAATAATCTGTCGAAAACGTATTAAAACTTCAAAATCAAGTCCGTATCCGTTGAAAATATTTGTCAACAATCAGAACACAATGTGCATGCGTGAATTTTCAACGCCAATTATGGTAATGCAAATGCGTGAATTTTCTACTCCAGTTGGGCTAACGCTATGCAGATTAGAAATTTTTAATTTCCTTTATTCTGTTTCATTTTAATTCAAAAGTACTTCCGAATGAATCTGAAAGATTGATTCATTAACAATGCTTAGTTTTAAATGCATCAAACATTAAGAAAATAAACAGAATCCTTTGAAATAATCTGCTAAAAATTGCTTAAGCCCAGCCTTTTTAGCGTGGGGTAAAATAAAAAGGGGGGGGGAACTGAAGCCTTACTCATTTGGTGGTGGGGAAATGGAAAGATTTTTTGGCGGAAAAGTTAGTTTTTAATTAATAATTAGTGGTAGCCAGACTGTAGGTCAAACAGTGTGGCCTGTAGAGCGCCAACACACACACACAGATAGAACTTTCATCAGTGCAAAAGAAACAGATTTAGAAATCAGTTGTAAAGAATCGTACTCCAAGAGATTATGTTTACAAAGATACTGACCTGAGTCATGAAAAGTATGCTGATATTTCTTTCAGGCATCTGGAAAATTGCTCCATCAGATGCTCAAATAGTAAAATAGCTCATGCGGGTATTTATATGTCTGCTACTGTCTGTCTCATGCTTTTCGTATCTGTATTGATTTGAACTTACAGAACGCACATTCAAGTGAATAGTCTTAATCATGCAATCAAAGATTATTTTGCTCATGCCTTATCGAGCCAAATGATGCAAGCAGGAAGCAATAAAGAGCTTTAAAAAATTACCTTTTTAAAAAAAATTTCCACGAATCAGAAAATTATATCCTAAATTATATCAATTAAATTTTAATACCATTTTTGTTCCAATTTCCAAGATTTTCTGAAATTTCAATTTAATTGTCATTGAAGCATCATGGAATATCAGTATGTTTTTTTATAAACACAATACCCGTTTATAAGTCTAATACTTTTCTTGGACGTGAATCGCAACTTGCGTGTTTAAATCCTAAAAATGAGGTTCTACTCTATTTAAACTGCAATGTGGTGAAACTTTATTTTATGGGCTCAGCTACTACTTTAATGATTAAGAAATACTGGCATTTATTCACTGCGTGACGTAATAATTACTATCGCTTACGACTTACCCACACTGCGCAATCATTCCTTTAACATTTTCTGAAGAAGTTTCGAACCCATTCAAATGATGTTAACTTGTTGCTCGATGTTATTTAAAACATGTAGGAACAGACAATAATTAAATTTTAACTCCCGCATATCTTAACAAATTATAAATGATTTTTCTTAAAACTCTTCATAAAAATTCTAAGAGTTCATCTGATATATATTATAAGAAAAATTAGGCAAGAACTGTCTAATGCTTATCTAAAATTCATGCTGATTTGCCGTTTTTTCCAAATGACTCAAGCATTAAATAAATACAATATGAAAATTATATACTACATAAAAAAGTTCGTCATTATTTTGCTTTGTTACTAAAATTACTTCATACGCCAACTTTTTAAAATATCAGCATTTTCTTCAAGTTTCTAAAGTAAGCAAACTATTAAAGCCAACTCGATAATGTGTAATATATATATATAATATATAGTCATCTTCAGAATATTCCGTATAGATTTTGAAAGTTGAGTGTTATTCGGGTGCTGTCATAAAGGGGTTTAATCTTAAAGAATTTTGATGTATTCATTCTGAATCGCCAGTTCTTGAAGTAATCATTTTTATGGATCGGATCTTTTATTGGCATGTGTTTTAAAAATTCCAAAGTTATATTTGGAAATAAAGCATGGAGCAATAAATGAAGCCCGAAAATCAAGGTCATTTTTAAATGCACTTTATCAAATTGAGTACGTCTGGAAAAATGAAATGTGTTTTTGCAAATAAAGTTTTAGGACAGTTTGCGCAGACTTTCGCAATTGACGGATTATTCGATCAAATACAAGTCAACAAAAGATGAACCGACTTCACTCGAAAAATGAATTTTTCCTTCATTGGAATGAAACGAAGGGAGCACATTCCATCATTGAGTAAATATTTATCTGGATTAATTAAAAATTTATCTTTTATTCTAGAATGACAATGATTCAAAAGTATTCTGCTATTTTCTGCATTTAAAATCAATGTTCAATCATAAGAGAAAAGCTGCAAACAAAGAATTTCAAAGGAAATAAAGTGACCGATGTTTGGGCTAGAAAGTGTCCAAAAATAATTATTATTAAAATTAAAAATACTGAAGCAAACATATTTTTTAGAAAAAAAAAAAGTATTCCAATTTAAGCGTAAAAATGCAGAAACATCCAAAAAAATCCGACTTTTGGGCAAGATGAGTTGGAATAGAAAATACAAAAAGAATGTAAGCGTAATGCCTTTTGCATTATATTTTTAAACATTTTTAATTCTTTGCATCGTTGAAATAATTGTTTTTCACTTCAATTGGCCCGTCATTAACTGTGAGCTTTGCTTTTGATTTACATTCCGTTGACGTCTTCGTATCAAGCATGCTTTTGTAGTCTGCGGTGCTCCCGTCGCAAAGTCTCGGTTTCGAGACTTGGCTCCACAACAAAGATGCCCGACGCCGGTAGTATCTACGGAAAACCTAATTTTCTTCCGCTGGTGTGGTGCGAATGTTTAAAGAGTGGTTGTTGTCTGATATGACGCCTTATCTGATTTCAGTTCGAAATCTTGAAGCTCATTTCAATACAGACTTCATGCTCCCCTATAGCGCGATGTTAATAAAACTAAACATGTTTTGCATAAACAAATTATTTGGGGTCACCACGCTTCATACATTACATTCGCATTATTATATGTTAGAAGAAGTTAATAATCAGTATCTGTTTGTGAAATAAGGATATCTGAGTTCTGTATAACTAAGCAGATTCATCTAAGCAATTTCAGTCCCCGTTCTAGTCCCAAATGCTGCCGTTCCAGTTTTAGCTCGTCATCGTTAGACTTCTCTACAAAATTCCAACAAAGCCATTTTGTTCTCAGTTTTCGGCAATGTCTCTTAAAAAGGCAATGCACGCTTTCAGAATGGCCATGAGTATTTTGATTGCAAAGAAATCTTTGCATTGCTTCTTTTCCTCGGACAACCTATAAGAGTTTTGATATCCAGAGTTTTAAGATTCAGAATTCGGTTTAATGATGCAGAGAAAGTTTCCACAGATATATTGGAATATTTCATCAGGTGCATTCGTCCACAACAAGATGAAGGATTTTCTTAATTCAGGATTGCGTAGGAAATTTGTAGTGTGAATATTACATGGTCATTTGAAGTGAGCAGTGGACTGTACTTTTGCTTAAATTATTTATTTACAACTATATACACTCCTTTTGCGGTGAGTAGTTCATATAATACAAGGCTGATTGCGGTATTGCATTGCGGTTGGCTTTGTTCAGCCTTGCAAACTAAGCTTGTTTACAGCTTCTGTGGGGGCTGGGAAGCCTGCGGATTAACGTTCTAATGAAACCCTGAAATACTCGATGGAAAGGTGGGTAAAGGGGTTGGTGTAAATTTAAGATTGCCAAGATTGGCGTTAAACTACAGTCGCGTGAACATTACATCTTAAGTAAGTTTTACACTTTGAATAAAAGCAATTCAGTTTTTTGGAAAGTCAATTGCTCCTATACCCTGTGCATTACTGCATCAATTTAAAATAAATGTAAAACAATTTTTTTAGGAAATGATCAATTTAAATTCTGGTAAAATTATTTAGTATTCTTCTATAGAATTAAATCAAAGTAAAATGAAATGTAATGCATTTCATATTAAGTCAAACAGAAAAAAACTTTTCTAAATTTTTAATTTTTTTAAAAATAATTTGCAATTACTGAAAATTTAAGAAAAGCTAAAAATTTTGTAGAACTTTAAACATATTGACATTTTTTTTTCCTTGCCAAAATAAATTTAAATACCCTCTTGTTAAAAAATGGGCACTGAAACTTATTGCTGTTAGTTACATTAAATCGAAGAAAGAAATTATGATCTATTTAATAATGAATACATAAAATAATATGGAAATCCTGGTGTCCAGCTTCACTACTGATTTGATTTCACTTATTTTTGAATCATATGAATCCTCATGGCCTCTAGAGGTCACTTTTTTTCCTGTTTTTTCAAGAAGAAGAAAATAAAATAAAAACGTACTTTACTTCACTGTACATGCTTTGAGCCGTTCAAATCCTCTTGCCTTTGAACCGATTTGATAATTTTTTATTTCATATAAAAACTCAAGACTCTTGGATACCTTATCGATGGTCAACTGCCCCTTTCCCCAAACTCTTTCATTTTCCAAAATAATTGGAATATATCACTGTACATTTCTCTATGAGGAAAAATAGAGCTAGCTGCCTAGTAAAATTCTAACTGATTTCGATAATTTTCGTTTCATGTCATAATTTTTGACCCTACTCCATCAATTTGTCTTCTACTTCCTTTTCATTTCGAAAAATATTGCGATTCTTGATTTGCTCTTTTGTCACGGCTCTGACTTTGTGAATGGAGAGGTCTACCGTGGAGCGATCTTCATTGCTTGCCTTCAAAATGATCATCACATTATTCCTACAACTGTTAGATTGTGAAATATACGACTCCTCAAACAACAAGAATATGCCCACTAAAATATTTCTTCTGCTCTTTCTGAACTCAGTACCTTCAGAATTACAAATTTCGGGAGGCGATCTTGACACATCTCAATGAATTTATATCCTCTGCTTGGCCGATCTGAAATTCGATCACATCTATTTGACAAAGGGAATTATTCATAAATTTGAAACAATAACTTTTTTGTTGTATTTGGCAAGATTCATAAAGAGAGATATCAGTTCAATATCATGAAATGAAATGTTTTTGTGTTGGGATGAAAGTTTTTTTCAACATTCGATCACGTTCTCCAGGTTCAATAACCAAATGAGTTTCATGAAGTCTGTGAAACCATTCAGTGTGCATGACATAATATTGCATATTACCTGCACCTGGTCTAACAGAATAGATTTTACTTTTATTAGACATCCTACCTATAGAAACGCCTAAAAGTTGGGATGTTTCGGTCACACTTTCTCTAGTTAGACGGACTCCTACAATTTGCCTTCTTTGAAAATCTGAGAAGTTAGACATTTTATGCTTTGAAAAAAAAATATTACAGAATTTCAATAAAGCTAGCACATACTTCCAAAAACATACATTGTTATTTATAAAAAAAAGCTGGTGGCTATTATTAGATTTTAATGCTTACGAAGTGCATTAAAAATGTCACTTTTATTCACAGGTGTTTCCATTATTTTGATAACCACCTATAATTTCAATTAGTTGCAAGAGCAGCATTAAAAAATACTAACATGTAAGGGGAAAAGTTCTAAATTAAATCAAATTTTAAATGATATTTAGTGTGTCAAATTGATCTAATCTTTCGAGTAGCGCTAGTTGAAAAAAATATTATAACACGAATAAAAACTAATTAAAAAATGGTAAATGGATCGGGATGAACAATAAAAGGCAGAATATATGCACCATAATAGTGAGTAAAGTACAATAGCATTAGTTTCTTTCTGTGTTGCAGCTTTCGTAGTCCATTTCAGTAAGTCTTGTAGTGAAATGATTTAATCCAGCAATTCAATAGCAATAAATTCTTCATAAAACATAAGCAAACGTTCGTTTAAAATTAATCAATAAACACTGTTCTTTACTATAATGCCAAAATCAATTTTCAAATTTTTCAAATTATCAGAAGAAATTTAATTTTATCTTAGAAATTCGGTTTATTCGAAATTGTAATTCAACTTTGAAAAGATTTGTAAAATCAAAACTGTGTTTTTATGGATAAAAGGTAGATATTAATGTATTGTGATATATATATATGATAATTACTTTTTATGAATAATCTTTCAGTATTATATATTTTTTATAAAAAGAAAAAATGTATCATAAGATGCCTTTACGTATGTTCATTACTTATTTTTACGAAAATAACTAAAGCAAACATGTTAATTTATTTTTTTAATGTTATGTTTTAAATCTTTAATTTATGTGATATGAAAATTAAACATAATATTCTTTTACAAAATTAATTAATAATCTAATTAAATGACGTCAATTATATATAGATGAAAAATGAAAAAAAAAATGATAAATTAAGGACAGATCATTTCATATTAGAAGGAAAGAAACAAGACTTCTCCAGACTGCATTGAACTCCTTATCTATTTTTATTTTATACTTTTAAAAAACTCTTCATCGAAGAATGTTTGAAAAAAGGAACTAAAAACGATTGGCACTTGACTAAATAACAGTCAATTTCTTTCTTTTCCATAAAATAAAAAAAAGACAAAATTGGCATTACATCTGAAATGAACTTGTCACTTGTATTTTGTAATAAATCTTCAAAATGGTAGGAGTTAATTAGAATTGTAAAGTACACCTCCCTCTTGCGATAATTGCGAAGAAAGGGAAGAGAAGGGAAGGGATGGTTGTTTTTTTTTAACGCAAAAAGTCGTCTGTCTTTCCCTTCCCTCTGCCAAATCAAAATGAATGGTCTGGTCTGCAAAACAGAATTTAGAATAAGACTAATGAGATATTGATTTTAACATTTAATGCATACATTTAATGCAAAGGAATTAAACGAAGAAGGGTACGCGAGTTTTAACATTTTTTTTATGGTAAAGAGCCTCAGTCTTTTAAAGTTACGTGTGAATGGCTGCAGCTGTGATTTCTGTGGAGCAGTGCAAATTACAATTCAAAGCTGCAAGGAACAAAAGCGTGTCGAGAATGTCTCGAGATAGACAATTGCCTCTAAAAAGAAAATGGGACAGGATGATTTTTTTTTTAAGTTGCCTCTTGATAGTAAATAAAACAGTTTATTCCATTGTCTTATGATAACAGGCAGCGTGCAAGGAGTTGCATTTTTTCACATTCCAGTGGTGAAAGACAGATTTTACCCCCTCCTCTTCCCCCATCTTTTTTAATATGAAAAAAAAAACATTAAAAAGGAGATCCATGAACGAGAAACCCATAAAAGCACACAAACAGAAAAACTTAATTCGTTAAAATATTGGTTGGAATAAAAGGCGTATCGATTTTATTAGTCGAAAGGTATGAGTAATGATAGTCGTAATTATTTTTTATTAATATAGAATTTATTTTATATGAAAGTCAAAGGGTTAAAAATAAAACACCGAAACTGTGGCGTCAATTAAAAAAAAGCTAATTTATGTGTTACCTTCTTACTTATTTTATAAATAGCTACATTATTATAAATAGATACATTATACTATCTAATTAAAATCAGATTTGGAAAATTCAATAACTATTGATTCAATAACTATCCGCATAATATCTGAGTTACGCATACTTTAAATTAAAATATCTGAGACAACATCAAATTCATAAATTTAAAAAAAAAAAGACGATGCAGGTTAAGGTATTGTAATATGTAATCCTTTCAGTACCTGAGTTATTCATTTTTTAGATCTGCTGGACATAAAGCTAACGAGGAAACATGATTTTTTTTAATTCAATATTTTTGCTTTTTAATTTTCTCTTGTGTAGTAAGTCGGGTTTCTAAAGTTCCCCCAATCATTTCAAAAGCAGAGTAATGGAGAACACAGTTTCAAATGCAATGTAAAATATATGAGTGCAAATATATTTTAGGCATTTGGAATATTTAATTACATGGCAAGAAGTAATAATAAATCTAGAAATGTGGTAGTATTCAATCTCTTCAATAATGTTTATTATTTTATGTCACACTAGTTGCTTTTCTGGATCAGATGGCTCGCTAGAATTAATAGGTGCTAAAATTTCAATTAAATTCTTTGTGTCTTTGTTTTTATGGCTTCCCCAGAAAAATATTTCTAAACTTTACATTTCGATAGACATATAATTCACACTATTTCAGAAGCTTTACAACTTTTTGTTCAGTGTAATACTTAAATGTAATTATTAATTTTTTCCTATATATTCATACTCAAATTGCCTAGCGTTAGAGAGTATTAAGGTTTAAAAATCTATGTACATATAAAATATTTCCCCGTCACTTGATTCTTAAGTTGAACTTGAATATTAAATATAAAAAAAATATTAAAAGAGTGCCTTTTATTAAAATCACTGAATTTCAAATTTTGAATTCAAACACTGAATCAAATTTTGTTCATAATTTTTTTTTCTTTTATTTCATTGTTTATCAGAGGCAACAATGAAACCAATTTGAGTTTTATTTCCACAATGAAATTTATCGTTTCAAATTAAGCTTAAAATCCTTTTTTTAATTGAATAAAAATAAGAAAAAAATAGGTCACGATTTGCTACCATAGAGAAAAATATTATTTGAGTTATAAGACAACGTTTAAATTATCTATTTGTGCTGTGAGATTTGAAGCTACAGTGGAAAAATTTGGAAAATTCACTTATTTTTAGTAGATAAAAATCAAATTTTTTAAATCGCTCCTAGGTGCACATTTACACCTTTCAAAATGTTTAGTTTGGCAATAGACTCGACATGTATAACAAGCTCAACACTGTTTAACGATGAATGTCGGTTTGGTCTGAATAAAAATTTCATTTCGTGTGTGCTATCTTAAATTAGAAGCTTTCATTTCGCCTGATAATTCATTCAATGGATCAAGTGTATAATTCTTGGTTTTACAGAAATGCTGAGGTTCCAATGAATCTTACGATACAGAAATCACCCAATAAAGTTTCTACAAAGAGGCAAAAAGAAAAAAAAAAGGTTTGAAGATTTATATATATATATATATATAAAGGTGGTTAAATGAGATGAGATTATGACAAAAACGTTTAACACTGTGTCAATATTTTGTCGTATGTGCATGTAATAAAAAAAAGGTTAACATGGGTAATCTGTCAGTTCTGTACTACGAGCGCTTAGTGTAATGCTTCTGTTGAAAACTGCTCGTGTGCAGAGCATTTATGAAAAAAAAAAATGCATTGCAAAGTCTCTCCTCTTTTCTTAGCGCAATTTCATTTCATCGAACTGTTTTAGAAAAAATGACATATTTTTTACATTGCAGAACTTCAGAAAAAATGAATGCAAGAATGTCTTAGGTCAATTAGTCTGTAAAAAATGGCATTCGTTTAAATATTAATTTTTTTTAAATATTCTTTTAATTATTCTAAAAGATATAATTTTCGATGCTTTGGTGAGAGAACTTCCGTTTCTTCTGCAACTCTCTAAATGTTCAATTAAAAAGGAAATGTTAAAACATCTAAAGAGCCGTAGTTTCTGACTTTCATTAGCTTATAATGTGTTCCATTCGGAACTCATTTTTCCTTTTTTATAGGAAACGTCATTTCTTCCTCCTTTTAGCGTTCTCACATATTTATGAGTATTTCAACAGTTTTAATTCGAACAATAAACTACGTCAAAATAGAACGTAAATTCTACCATTTTAAATCATTGCCTGTCAAATGGGAGAACGGCGCAGACGCCCAACTCTCCGAGCAGTTGCCAATCAGGGAAACTTAATAAACACCTTTAGAATGACGGCATTGTCCCTCTTCGACATTTTCTGGAACAATGCTGAGCCAAGCACGTCGAAGAACGTGCTTTCGGTGCGATGAATCGATGCCATGCATAATTAGCGAAGTATTATGCCAAGTAATTGCGAAAGACATAATCGTCAGCGTTTATAGGTTTGATAACTCTGCACCAACAACGCCTTTTGAATGCAAATAACCTGCAACCACGCTACTGGGCCGGCCCGTAAAGTTGCTTACCACATCAACTAGGCCACTTATTCTACTTATGACGCAGAAAATTTATTCGGTATAAAATATTTCAACGGACAACGATCGTGTTATCGATAGCAATCTGTGTTCCACGCTCATAATTTCCTTTATAATCGTGTTCGTGTTCGAAACTGGCCGAGAAACTTAATCGTGGAGGAAGACATTTTCACTTCAAATTTTATTACAAGAATTATGGAATGGACTTTATACTTGAAATGGTTATTTGAGCCGATTTGGAGCTGCGAGGGTGTAAAAGGATAGGAGGAGCTGAAACGCATTTTCAAATTGTTCAGTGTACAAATAATTATGCTCTTCGCAAAGTCGGAGTCGATGCTGGGACCCTTTTGATTATTAAAATAATTAGTTACTTACTCAGTCTTCTCATTTTGTGAAAAAAAAATGGCATTTGAATTTTTTATTTTCTGTGTTAATTTAATTCAAATTTAACTTCACTCTTCTTTTTTATGGAATCAAATCGAAGTAATGTTAAACAAGTTCACTTTTAATTATTAAACGTTAGAACTGTATTCAAAATTTAAAGATTCTTCTTTAAATTTTGCACTCTGTGTCTGTTTGCTGAAAGGATTCTAAACGATGAGATAACCTCAACTAGAATTATTAGAAAATTTCCTTAGTAAATTTACAATTTTGTTTGTAAAATTAAAAACCTCCTATGAATATGTTTTCAATCCTTTTTTACCTTATTTCTTTTGTCCCCCTTTAATTGACTCATCACTCGTTAGTACTGAAAAATATATTTAGAATGGATTAGAGCTGCCAGTTTACTTTAACTTTCTCGTATTTTCTCCTCAAATTTTATTTCAATATATTTATTAATATTTGCTGATTTAAAATAACTTATTTTATGAATTCCAATGAAGAAAAAAATGGATGACGCTTTAGGTTCTGCATCGCCAAACTTGGAGTAAAAGAGAAACTAAAAACTAGAATTTTATTTTTAAAAAATCGAAAATTTTACAGAAATAGAGAGAAATAATGGAATGTTTTAAATTAAAATATTGAATTCATAACAAAAAGGGAAAATATTTTAAGATTCATTAACATTTTTAAACACTTCGTAGAAATAGGAAGACTTAACTAGCAAAGCTTTATATAATAAAGTAGCTTTTTCTATTCTGGTCTATTTTCAAACAAAATTAATCTCTGAAAAATGCAGATGCGGATGATCTTTCAAACAAGCGTTTAGCGAAAAAATACAGATTGTCACTCATATTCGAATAATACTTAGGAAGATGAACTTTATAATTTTAAGAGTAGTTGTAACAAAACAAGTACTTTCCATCAAACATGGGACAAAAATATTTTCTTAGTCGAAAAATTTTAAGGAAAAAAATCATTCCTCTAGAAAAATAATAAAAAATTTGTCATCTGTTTTCCAGTTTGAAGAGTGATCGCAAACGTGTATGTTTTGTAACGAAAATTCCGTATGTTGGAATTTAGAAATAAACAAAAACTAAGAAAATCTCTGAAACATTATCTTAGTAAACGATTACAAAATTATCTTTCAATGAATTATGTAAAATTTATTTCTTGCGCAAAGTTAAAGATGTAGTAAAAACAATTTCGAACAAATTTTTGTTACCTGATTTTCGGTTCTGGACGAGATAGTTAAAGAAAAGATATAATCTTTCATTATCACCCTCACACATAAAATGTCAGGTTTTCTAAATATGATGCTGAAAAATGATACTAACGTTCAATAATCTATACACAAATCAGTTAACTATCTTTCAGTATGTTTTTCTTTAAATCTTAGTTGGAATTTTAATGAATTAAAAATTCGGTTAGATTTTACTCTTTTTCAAGAATAGCTTTCAAAAATAATATAGAACAAAAATGAATTATCTTTTTACTGATGTTGTGCATATTTTAACTTAGTTCTATATATATTTTTGAATATATTTAATTAATGTTTTATGTCTTGAGTAGGAGAAACATGCGTCCCTAATCTCACCTTTTTTCCGCTCTACAATATGATGAGTTATTGATCTGTCTAAAATCGTGAAACTGATATAGAAAGCTGATAGGACTGATATAGAATAAAAGGGTTTGAAGTTTTTTTAAGGAATCCCATAAATGATAATTATTTCAAGATAGGCCATCATTTGGAACTTGAGTCGAACCGTAGGAATGCCATTTGATTGTTTACTTTTCTTCAAATGTCTAGATTGCATTGATCGAAAGACGATGGCTCTTCAGCAACTAATTAAAGGTACGCAAATTATACCATGTGAAAAAAATATGTTTTCTTTACACATATCTAATGCTTATCTATAAGCCATTTTATCAATTTAATAGTTTTCTTTTCGACAAATCTTCGGTGAAACTGAATCATTCCATTCAGCAAAGTCCTCATCAGCAGGCGTCAATGCCAATAAAAAATTGAATCAGGCTGCCTCCTAGCTATACTCAAATATTCTACTCTGTAAATATTTCAGCATTTGGAGACGCATTTTCTTCGAATTTTTCAGCATTAATGCGCACTTATTTCCCTAATAAGTCAAGCAGGAAGTTTGCGTCTTCTCACGTATTCAATTCAGAAATATGCCCTTAAAACTCAGTCGTTTGCTTAAAATGATTACACATCCATTGCAAAGGTGAATTTTAGTCAAATAACTGTTTGTTGTCATGATGAAGCAGATGGAATATAAGAAATAATTACAAGGTCAAAAAATACAAATAGATTAAAAATTGCTCATCTTTTCAAGTAAATTGTAATAATTATTACCTAATTATGCAATAAATAAAAAGTATTATTATTAATATTTTCTCAATTTTAATTTCTCTCCTGAGATTTTTGATTAAGGCTGATATTTAAGGGCAGACCACGAAGAGATTAATTTGAATTTTTCCTAAATATTTCAAATGAATCCTGATTTTAAACTGTTCATGTTTATTTGAAAGGGATTGATTGTGAAAAATATGAATTGCCTTTAATTTGCGCATAAATTTCCAAAATGCACTTTTCGAAAAGGCAAAGAACAAAGAAAATGCTCTTTCCTTTCAGCTTATTCGAAAATAATGTAGGTAGTCTCTTTTCACTGCTATGTCTGCTCTCGCTTAATGTCATTGGGATAGACATTGAGAATAAAATAATGCAAGAATAACAAAACAATGGAAATGTTATCATTGACAATATTAACGAATATAGGATCGAGAATCAAGAGAAGTGTTGGGAATGTAATTGAAATTGCTTTACGGTGTTAGATTACTTACTGTTCGCATTTGCACTGTGCTGAAGGCAAAGGGTGGGGGGGGGAGAAATCCACACACATTTGAAATGAAGTAGTTTGTCTTTTACACGAAAGTATATTAACTTCCAAAACGCGTAAATCACAGCACACACCTTGGAAGAGTGAAATTTAGGATTTTATATAACATTTTTAAATGCAGTCAAATTATGCATGTAATAGAATGCGCATAATTTTCATATACAATTTTTACATATATATTCTACAGGTTAAATAAATAAAATTGGCAGATAAACATTTTATAAAAAATTGCCATAATAAAAAACAATAAATATGTGTCTAATAGTGACAGCAAACTAAAGTTTCCCAAGCGTAATTGAGGTGCTTGAAAGAAAAATGGCAGAGTACGTGAATCTATAAATTCTTAATACTTTCTGATTTAGAGCGGATTTAAAGTCCGAAATCTGAAATTAGTAATTTTTTGCAACACTACCTTGTCTTCCCGTTCTATAAAGTCAGCTTTACTCAATTTATTAAGAACATTTTTTTCTTGCATTCGAAGTTCTTTCTGAGTGACCTCCCTTTCCATTTGATTATATGAATATCAATAGCGATTATTGTACATTGGTCAAAGAATCAAACCTTTGATTTCTAGAGAGAATAACAAAGGGAGAATAACTGTAAAAAATTGTGAACTATTGTAAAAAGAGATATCACAAAAGTATGAATTCATTTTCTAAACTTCGTGGGACAGAAAGTTCTCTGTCTTGGATCTTTGCCAAAATACATTCTCGCGAATAAAAGAAGAGATCGTATGTAAATATAAAATATACCTTCTAAAGATTTGGAGCTGATTCACTAAATATCTTTCCGTTGAATGTATCTTAAGATAATTCGTTGATTTTAGATGATTGAAGAATACTTTTCGGTTGGATATTGTAGCTGATCGTTGCCAGCCACACGAAAAGAAAAAGATTATTTAATTTCCTTTTCAGGTTCGAGTTTTTGCATTTCTCCCTATTTATTTTCGACTCGCATTTGTAGCATACATATAATGATTATTCCTTAAATATGAAAAATCAAAATAAATTGGACTGCAGTTCTCATAAACATACAAAGAGATAGAAGCAGATGAAAAATAAATGTTTAATGCCTTTCTTTATTTTTAGAATCAATAATGCAGGGAAGCTTTTTCAGTAAAGATGAATTATTGACCACTAATATAAGTAAAGCCGTCTCGCCTTCTTTTATTTTAAAAAAGTAGAATAATTGCATTTAATGTAATTTTAGATTTGGTCTTCTTCCTAATATCTAATACATCATAAAACCAGGAACTCATTTTCTAATTTTTATGGGGCAGTTCTCTGTTTGGAACTCAAAATTTTTAAATTCCACGAATTTCTATATCAATTTTTAATGCGGCTTACCATCCGTTTAAAAGATTTACTCGAACTATGCTTTCTTTCCGTGGAATTATATAAATTTAAATCACTAATCTTTACTTACGTGCTGAATATAAGTAACTGAATATCTTTGATTCTGAATATCATCTGATTCGACTGAACTACCTTTGTATTACACTATTTCTATTATATGCATTTTGAATAAAATGGCTTGGTTCATCACATTTCAGTTAATAAGAATTTTTTTTTAATTTTATCGAAAATTAAAAAGATTAATTGAAAATAATCTTAAAATATTGGTTTCAAAAGCAGTTATATATAAATGTTTCAAAATAAAAAAAAATGAACTAACGGACTTTATTTAACCGTTAAAACTGATTTTTGAAAAAGTGCCCTACACAATTTTTGGTACATTTTCATGTAAATGTAGTACTCTTAATTTTTTTAATCGCCATTATCTCAGTATTTTTATTAGTATTATTGTCGCTTTAGTTCAAGTTTGTGCTATCATCTGTGTCAAAAGCAAGGCCATGTCATGCTAAATAGAGTATAGACAATATATCACTTGCACTATAAGCGAAAACTAATTCTAGAATTTCCAAAGCTTCTAACCTGCAGCACTTCTCATCACTCCGCCTGTCTTTAAGATTTACAGCCGCAGAATAAAAAGTACGAATGTTTTATTTTACTCGGAGTCGGATTTCCTTGAATCCATTTGTTAGATATCAATGAAAAAATGTCTCGCTGCTATATACCTTTTCGATACTTTAAACCAGTGACCTTCTACCAACCAGCTAGTCATTAAGGCTGTCTACAGTGTTCATACCTAGCAGAAGATGGCATCATTGAGATAGGATCCATTACAGAAAAGCTGCCACCGACGGCGTTGTTATCAAACACTCAGCCTCACTTTTTTATCAGATGCGTGTTAAATGGATACTCCCAAGATGAGAGACGCTCTCCGTGACTCCACGCACTGCATCCTTTCCAGATTTCTCTTATCCCTTTCTGTGCATAAGACAAATGAGAATGAGTTTCATTTAATAGCGTTTTTATGCAACACCGATAGATTCATCAGGAATTTGAGAAGAATTTCAGTTATAAAACCTATACTATTTAAAATAACGAATTATAAAGTATCAATTAAAATTATAATGAAAGTAAAAATTATTAAATTTTTACTTTCCTTTTGCTTTGCATTATATTTCAAAGCGAATATTTGTCACCATTTTATTGTTTAAAAATGCTAATTTGATTATTTTGCTGTGTATTTTATGTACGTGAAATAAAATTTGATTTTAAAAGAACGTCTTGTCGAAAAATTTATTTCGAATATCTTCCGCTTGCGCAATTGTTTGATCACTGATTGGTTATGATATAGTTCTCCTGCTGTGTCGCATCTTTCTTACCCTCTCTCCTCCCCCCAACCCCAATCACTCATCCATCAGATAGACTTCTTTTCATTTTCAATCGATCGACTTTTCAGAAGGAGACAAGTGGACAGAAATTTCGTTTGATGGTAGCTTTACTCTCTCTTCTCTCTCTTATATGTTGACTTCGTTTAGAATCTGTTTCCGTTTCTTCCCTATTTTGTTTCACTTCTGAAGTTCAAAGAAGCTTTCCGCCATCTTGATCTAAGGTAAAAAGAAGAGACAACATTCTAACTTGCACTTTCCCCCCACCATAATAGCGCATTTCACTAACAAGACACTCAACCAAATCCTGAACATGTCAGTATTTCGGAATCAGATCTCTAAAACGTCATCTCCAGCCCCGAAACCAATAGTTTGCCACTGCCAATAGCATGAACAAAGTGAATCAAATGATAGCTAATCTAAATTATTTTATTAAGTTTCTAATCAATAGAGAATTCTTTTGTAATCCTATTCACAAGATTATAACAAATAAGAGAGTTTCCGGATGAAAATGAAGAGTTATTTTCGTAGCTCAAGCATACAGAAATTCTCAGAAAATTTAGAAGTGTATGTCATACAATTTCATGAATCAAGTTAATAAATGTAAAGCAACACAAAGATTTTCTTCTGAGTTTCATGAAATGAAACGAACTAATATTCTTTACATTTTGAAATTATTGATAAAATCTTTAATTCATTTCAAATCTATTTTTAAGACAAATAATGCGACGAGCCACTCTCAAGAGAACATTCTTGCAGTCAAAAGGGAATATTAAAGTCTTTCACAAGATGAATAATATTCTTCACTGCGTTCAAAATAAACACAGCCCCGAAGTTCTGTGATCCCTCTCCCTTCGACGAGGAAGCAGAGGCATGCAACACCGGAAACGCCAGAGGATCAACAAACGATAGAGTTCGAGCGAATGTTGTTTTAAGCGCGCTTTCCAGATTTAATCAAAGTTCGACCAACCGCTTAGAGTTGCAAACGGAGAACATTACCCGAGAGGTCAAAGGAACGGAGTGTAAATAGGTTTGATCTCCCACGATGGCACTCAAATCATCAAATGAGTACCTCGAGTGCTTACTCTCGACGCTCTAAATCGAGGTTCACATATAGAATTTGGAGAAGAATTTCTGAAATGATAATCCTGCCAGTTTCATAAAAGAGTGCATTGTTCGTTATATATCTAATTATATATATAACATTTGAAATTCCATTCAATAACTACTTATCATCGTAATAGACATAGATACTTCATTTTTTTAAATAGGAAAATTGGACCTATCAACGATAGATGCACATACAATCTTAAGAAAACTATAGTTTGACACCATTAGATATTTTGTTCCTTCAACAATGTTTGTTCCAGAAAAAAACTTTAAAAGATTCTTCAATCTGTAAAGATCCTTAATGATATGAAAACTGATATGTGTAAAATTTTAAAATAATTAGTAAACAACAAACGGAAATCAGCAAGTATGGGATAATTCTCTTGGCCAATTGTAACATATGCGACTTAGATTTGTATTTTCTTTATTTAGTAGGCTCTGTTCAATAAATACGAAGACTGCAAGGAATAAATGTCTTTATACTTGCGCTAAATACTTATATCAGCTCTTCGATCCACTGAATACAACGAGTTTCCGTCAAAGAAAGTTATTCCACAATATTTCATATTCTCGCTGCAGTTTAACAGTACAATAAAAATGTTGCACGTTATCATTTGATTGTTGTTGTTATTCCGGTAAGAGTCGGTACTACAGACGAGCATCTTCACTTAGCTTTCATTATTGCTGTGCTTAGGTGCAGCTTGAAAAAAATATTACTGGGAGGAAATTCTTCGAATTTCTCTACAATTTGGCAAGCTGGAATTACAGTCAGAGATACTTTATATTGAGTAAGATGGGAATGCTATATAATGTTTCATTCCGTTTGCCTAAGAGCTCTGAATATGAAGCTTAAATATTTGATAACGAAAGATCTATTTACAGAATTTAATTTCAAGTTCAATTAATTGTTACTCTTCTCAATAAAACTGCATTTGCAACAAATTTATTTAATTTCATGAAGACTTTTTTATTTTTCTAACCTACAAGGAAATCTACTCCTGTACCTTTCATCGTTGATACATATATTTGAACAAAAACAAACGAGTAGGAATTCAATTCGATTTTTATTCAGTAATGCAAGCGCAAGAAACTTTCAAACTTCCTCATATCCCGCATTGAAACCTGTGGTATAAGTGAATTAATAGGCACAGGATTCAATAAAAATGTAAGAAAATAGCACACACGATTAGATGTCAGCATGATGTTTCCCGAGAACCTTGTTTGTTTCATTATTCATTTTTTTTTCTTCTTACAGCATATCTTTAAATGAAATGAGAAGTTTTACAAAAAGTTTGGTGAACAGTGTTCGCCAGATGATTCAAAAATCAAATGATGTCTAGCTGTTTTGTCAGAACCATACTATTTTGAGGAAGAATGACAACAAAAGAAAAGACATCACTATGAGGAAAGCTTCAAGGAAATAAGCGCTGTTTCTGGAATTTAATTGTAATTTTCTTGTATTCTGTGCTTTTACATTTCATTTATGCTACCTATGGTCATATCCTGCATAAGAAAAAGTCTGTGACTGTAAGCACAAATAATGGTTTTATTCGCACCACACACTTTTCTGGTAGGAAATTTAGTTCTCAGTTCATGAAGTATGCTTATAACAACGTACTTTTAAATAAAATGATACATAAAAGTTATGAAAACTCTGGGTAATTTTTTTTATGCATAATTGTTTTCTTTGTCGAGCATGTGGATAACTTTGATAATAATCTTATTTTTAGTCATTGTATGAGCGTAAATGAATTCTCACAACATTAATCATGTTCATTATCCTCCTTCGAATAAGTTAAAATGATTTCAAATGCAATTTGAAATGAACAAATAACTTGAGTTCAACTTCTTAACATCTTCTAAGATTAATTTGTAACAACAATCTGTATCGGATCATTTCTTTGAATTATACTGATGTGTTAGAAGTAGTGTGCTTGCATTCTCTATTTAAATATACGCTTTTTTTCATGTTTCATAATTAAGAGTATTTACAAGGTGTTTTGCATTTATCTACCTTTCTGCTAATATAATACCTTCTTGAACAAAAAAATCTAAATGCTAGGAAAGAAAGAAAGAGATATAAAAGGATGAAATTCATTAACATAATAATTTAATTTGACGAACAAGATACATTCAATATCATTCACAGTAAACATGAACTTCCAAATTCCTCTCATTCGTCTAACACATATCTCGTCGCTGGTTAGTGCTTGTTAACTACGCAATCAAATGGTTATCACTGTTTTATTTGTTGCAATAATATAAAAAGATGTGAAATAGATTAGCAATATGAAAATAAACAGTACTGTAACTATAAAGCAATTTACTTGCTTTTCTAGGTATTCATATGTTAACAAAAGTAAAAAATACTTGACTGAATGCCTCAGTGCAATTGGGCAGAATAATCAAAACATTTCACGAGGTCGCGATGAGGACAGCGTACCTGGAGGACAAATGCTTTCTATTGCATGCAGTCGCTTTGATAAGTTAATAAGGAAGATAAGTACTTTCTGAAGGCAGAGAAGTGAATTATTGAAAAGTGTTTTGGTTGGATCACCACAAAATCAAGCGAGGATGCAGTTGAAACTATTAATCGCATCGAAGTGAATCCTTTCTTTTGAGGATTTCCATTTACTATTTCCCATAATTGAATTGTCGCTACACGGAAAGCTTGGCAATGTATTAAAAGCTTATGATTTTTCAAATAAAAATGAGTTCGATCATTCTCATTATAATAATAAAGGTAAGCATTCTTTTAAATTGCGCATATTATGTAATAAAAGCAATACACTAAAATCGTTTATATTTAAAAAAATAAAAAGTTTTGTTCTAAAAGTGTAGATTTGAGAGAGTTTAATCTTGAATTCAATAAACTGCCAGGCAATTTCGATCGAGAAATGCCCTATTTGATGAGTCACACAATATATTATCAAATTTACAGCTCTCAAAATGCATTCATAAGTGACAAACAAGAATGTTCCTATCCGAAACATATGTCATTCATTTCAGCCTTTCTCTCCATTCGAAAGGACCCCTCCCCATTTAATACTACTGACCGATTGCGGGAATTCGAGCAGAAAGTGAATCCCACAGCACAAGAGCTACCTTTCATTGACGCACAATTGCACTCCCCTTTCATACTCTCTGAGTTCTGCGATTCAATGCGAAAGATGAGTCCCGAATAATTTTCGTCTATTAACAAATGCGATCAGCTAGAAGTAGATCTCAATTATTCCTCCCTTTGTGCCGACCCTCAGAACGAGCTGAACGGAGTGCAGCAATGAGTTAGTTAAAACGCCAACTTGTAGAAAAGCCATTTAGGATCGCGAAGAGAAACAATACGATAATGAAACACGCTCCGTAACCACTCGCCAAGTGAAACATTTGTCCAAGCACGTGAATGGTAATGTCTGGATGATAGAAATGATGCGGCAAATATAAAATGTCTCAGCTGATACCGAATTTAAATGCCGGTTCATTCTGTATGCAGTCAAAGTTTTAAAAATATTACATTTCTAGGGACGAAATGAATAACATTAAATTTGCTGCACCATTTGTGTCTTTTATAGTGTCTAAACATTCTCAATCACTAGCAAATACTAACATTTGTGTGTGTAGGGTTGAGTGAATTCACCAGAATGTTGTAAAGCTATTTAAAAATGAGCAACTCAATTCCTTATATTCAATGTCATTATTAAAAATTTTTACAGTTTTAAAAAAGAAAAAAACACAATTAAAAATAATATGCTATATTCAAAAATAATGCAGATAATTTTATTATCTGAGAAGAAAAACTATGCATATCTTTATGAATCAGAAAAAAAAATAATAAGGTTCAAAAACAGATTTATTAGCAACAAAATTTAAAAAATAAAAATCTCTAACACGTATTAAGTTTCCTTCTTCACACAAATACGAAGGAAAAAGCTGAAAAATAAAGCAAAGAAAATGGTTTCATACGGTAAGAGGCTTCAGAGAATGAGTATCGAATCATTTTTTTTTTTTTTTTACTTTTTACAAAGAGAAATACAAAATACAAAAGAAATACAAAGTATATAATTGTCAAAACGAAACAATTGCAATACGAAATACGAAGTCTTGTAATTGTAAAAAAAAATTCGAAATCGAAATTTTGAAGAATCTCCACGTTTTAGACCTTCTCGAGTTCGAAACTCCTCTTTTTGGCATTATATCTGTCTGTCTGTCTGTCTGCCTGCCTGAAATAACGACAACTTTAAAATATTTTGAGTAGACTGATGAAATTTGTTATATGATCATTAACCCAAATTTCGAGATTTCAATCAGATATTGGGCCAATCCGTTCAGGGGAAGTCTGTATGTCCGGCTTTTGGGATATAAATGAATGCTGTGAAAACGTAGAGACCCACATAGAAAAACGTTGGCATACAGATTACATATTAAATTTGGAACCGCCGAGGGGTTCACCCTCGGTCAATTTCTACTTTCACGAGTACATAAACGCGATAACTCAAAAACGCTATGACTTAAATATATCCAATTTGGTAAATGATTTTGTGACTATAACTATAGTTCTGTGGTAAAGTTTGGTCTCAATTCGTTGAAAAAAGTGTGCTTAAAACTCAAATTTAACTTTCGGGTATTATTAACTGCATGCCAGAGATGAATCGCCAAGAACAATACTATAACTTCAGTAAAAAATGCTCCATTCAGAACGACAATCAATATTTTGTACTCATTTTGGCAATGCCATTCGAAACGGTCTCACCCAAAGCCCAAAATCGTACGAAAAATGAGGAGAATACGATTTTATGAGAGATGACCCATCCAGTTGAATTTATCAAGCAACCTACATGTTTAAATTAAAATGCAGATCTATCTGATACATAGAAAAATTTATACATTTACAAATGTGGTGTTTCGTTTTGATGAAGCATTATTGCAGCCAAAAATTATTATTTTTATGTGTGGTATTAAATTTTTCGGTTTAAAACCGAAAGTGAAACGTAATCACAGCTGTACAGCGAAGAAAATTAAAAAAGAAAATCCAAAATCAAATGAGCAACTGATAGATCCTTGTCATTTATATAAGTTCGAATTTCAAAGTTTGTCGGCTGATAAATTTAACATAATGTTGATGGAAGCGCAAAAGTATACGATCATCCGCTGTCAATTCTCTCAAATACTTGTTGCTATAATTGAAAACCATGTATATTAAATTTAAATGTACACGGCATAAAAATATAAAAAGTATTTAAAATATAAAGAAGGAAATAAACGATATTACTCTAACCAATCTTTTAGAATATTTAAAGGATGATATTGTGCATTCCGAAAACATATATTTGTATGAAAAAATGGCTCGGCATTTAAAATTTGTTATTCCATTAGAAAATCCTATATATTTGTGGTAATCTAAAGACTATGTCCAAAAGATTGCTTTGCATGTCATTTTCATAAGGATTAAAAAGGACGAATCTCACAAAACATCACTGTGGTTAATATCAATAAAAGGATTATTTTCTGCATTTAAAAATGCATACATTTTTTTCGCGCAAAATATGATTGGAAGGTGTGAAAATATTCGGAATTGAAAAAAAATACATCAACATTTTTCTTAATTTAATTCATCGCATATTTTAAATATTTTCAGAAGTAAAACAAAGCATTTTCCAAAAGGCAGCCAAGGAATTTCCCATTCAACCAAAACTCTAGAGCCTGTTTATTTCTTATTTTTCTTGTCAGGAGTCAGTGACAGTATCTCACTAGTATCAAAGAAAATATAATTGTTTGTAAATTAAAATGGTTTAAAAATAATTACTTTGTGATGTATATTTCAGAAGTTACTGGTAAGAGAGAGGCAGACGTTTTCTTAATCTATCTATACTTATAATAAAGCTCTATGTGTGTGTGTGTGTTGGCGCTCTACAGGCCAGACCGTTTGACATACAGCTACCAAATTTGGTACATGTATACCTTGGAGGTTGGGAATGTGCACCTGGGGTTTCTTTTTTCGAATTTTTAATTAGAATTTTAATTATTAATTAAAAACTAACTTTCCCGCCAAAAAAATCTTCCATTTTCCCCACCGCCAACAGTATATTGTGTTCCGCTTGTTGCCATGACAACCATTATCAATGGACGATTTAAATTATTTTTAGGTTAGTTGCATGCTTTTGTAAGTAAATTATATTTATGTTAGTTATATACTTTTTGTATATGCTTATAGTTTTAAGTGCATCGTTTTTTAAGTAGTTTTTTTAAACCTGTTTTCGACCGATTATTTTAAACGATTCATTTTATTTTCTTAGTGTTTGATGCATTTAAAATTAAACATTGTTAATAAATCGATCTGTTCATGATGAATCTGAGAAAATTTTGTTGACAAATTCTCGAGATATTACATAAATTAAGAAAGATATTCTTTAGTGCCCATAAATTTTAAATGCTCAGTGACTCTATTATCAGTAATCATATTATTAAAAAAAATGCTTTGTTTCAGTAAAAAATATTATTATATTAATTGCAGATTAATCCTTTACACTTTAATTTAAAGCATAAATTCTACGGGAGCTAACAGAAAATTAGAGAGATACATACCACGTTATGACAGAAGGCCTTTATAATATTATGAGTGAATTATATGACTATCAAAATTTGAAGTTTTAAAATATTTTGCTGAAGAATCTATTAAAGTTGGAATTGCATAAAATATTTAATTATTAAAATTTTAATGAACATTAAGATTGGCGAACAGGCTGGTCGCCAAAGGCGGCTAGTTTCGAAATAAATTAAATGTGCCGAAAATTTTGAAAATATATCTTCCGCCATTTTAAAGTTATGTTATCATTTATTAATAATAATAAATGAGACGTCCTCAGATTTATAAATTGTGAATCTTTCAGTTCCTTCTTGGATAGAACTCTTCTGTAGTACATACTGTTGGATATACTACTTTGTAGTATTTTAGCATATATCAGGTGATAAATTAGCACAAAAGTTAATTTTCCCTTTTAGGTTGCAATTGCAATTCAATTCAACTAAGATTTTCAAGCATCCAATGAATTACGATTTTTTATTAATATACTTAGGAATTTATCATAATATTTCAATTTTTGGATTGTCTTAATTTTATTTATCCTCTTTTAATTTTTGGATTTATACATCATTTCCGACCTATTCTGGTTAGCTTTGAATAGTTATCTTAAATTTCCTAAACTTATTACGAATTAATTCTCTCAAAATCATATTTTTTCAAACACAATGTATGTCCAAGTATAATTATTATAACTCTATAAAATATTTTGATAAATAATCCATTCTATTAAAATATTATGCAACAGTCAGATAATGAGTAAATATTTAGAAATAGATGAATCTAAATTGAACTCTCACTATAAGATTTATTTTTAAAGTTAGAAAGCAAGCCAACTTTCTCTTATTCGAAAAACAATTCTTCTCAAATCGCATTCATTCATTGCTCATAACTTAAAAAGGGTTATTCTTGAGGTGCTATTAAATTATTTAGTTTATTTTACATTTTATGATGACGGATTTGATAAATACTTGAGTAGACACCATTCTTTATATTAAAATACAAAGAGTTATTTCTACGATCAAGCGATTTATCTGCACCGATTTCATATCAAAGCCTACTCATGTGACATTACTGTAGCCCTTGCGATGCTATAATGGGAGTCTTCACTGCACAGTGGCGCATATTTGCATCGCTTTCTTCCATTGCAATCCCTGCCATTGCAACTAACATCCCAATTCATACTCCAAGCGCATTTTATTCTCATTCAGTAAATATATATATATTAAGTCCACGCTTTGTTGCAAAACCCAAATTTGCACGCCGAAAGAATAATTATTTGTTTAGACTTATATTTATTCTGTAGATGTGCTGCGATATTTTAAAATTAAAAACAATTACTGAGCATTATTTGCTAATTTGTGTAGAGTGTCATTTTTTTTAGATGCAAGTCTTCTTAAATCAGTTGATTTCATTCAAGGTGGCACAAAAAAGCCTTTGGATCAAAAAAAAAATATTTTTAAATATCTTTTGTGAAATTTCTTCATATTTGTGCACAAGTATTAACAAAAATTATTCGTATTACACAAAAATGACATTCATACTTGAGTACATGAAATGCCTTTCATATCCGAAATACTGACCTTCTGCTGAAACATATGAATGAACAGCGGACACAGATATTCGGAATTTCAATCAATATATTTTTGTGGTGGAATTTAAAGTTCAATCATTCTGAGAGTTCTTTCCAGACAAACGGAATGGGGTTTAATGTTCAGATTCAAGCACATTTTGTGTCCGATACTTTTAAAATGAATATTGGTTCGAGATGACATAACTGTGTCGAGTTTTCATGCACTGCCCAATAACAACAGGTTTCTGTTATTACTGAATGTCAAATTTTAATTTAAACAACTCATTGGCTGTTTACTAAACACATACCTCGTTTATTATTTTTGATATAACATTTTAAATTCATCTTATACAAATTTATTTAACTTCCAAATGAGATGGCATCCTATTTGGGATATTTATTGTTATTTAAATTCATGTAGTAATATAAGGATCATTTGAGATATCGAAGTGTTTCTAAGTGATTTTTGCATTTTAAATTACTCAGTGACTTTATTTCATTGCAAAATCAAACCTATAAATTCAGTCATTCAATGTGCAAACGTCATTGCATCGATTGTATGAGTCAATCGATCGTGTTTTGGTGGAATGTAGAACTATTTTGCTACTTTCAGGGCTGTAAACAGAAACTTTTACCTAACCCGGCCTGTGCATCTAAAAGCCATCAATGCATTCAAATCCCGTCTAGCGTGTTTCGAAAGAGAGCCTTGCCGAATTTATTTCTTTTTTCTAGTATAATATCAGCACGATAAAAGGAGAGAACTCTTTCCGGCTGTTCTACCAAATCAAACATTTTTTCAGAATCATTCCTCTCGCCCCGAGATGAGTCGAGAGTCAGTAGATGCATTTGAATCATCATTTGAAGCATTCGTGTACCAGAAGTACCTAGAACGTGCCATTATCTTTGGTAATGGATGCGATCATTTTTAATTGTGAGCAATAAAATTTCGTACAGAAACATCTACTCAAACACAGACGAGAACAAAGAATTTTTAAATATATCGGTAGAAGTAGAGTAGGTAGTGTCAGTAATAAATCTTTCGGAGCTGATTTTTAAAAGAAGGAATTTCGTTTCTAATTCAATTATTTATAACTTCATTTAAAATCGCAAATATGGATCAGGCTTTTGATTAAGATATTTTGCCTTTTGACCGAACCATTATAATCTTAATTTCGTTTACGCCAGGTTTTGGTTCATATTGAATACATCTCTTAATATGCAGTATAATCATACAAAGAGAACGACACACGAATTGTTATTCCACTTTTTTTAAATGTATACATATTATTGCCCTACGAATGCTTATGGCATCAATACATACAACTTATATCAGAATTAACTTTGCTGAGTGCCTAGAGTTTTTTAAAATAGATTTTTGTATGTTTATGAAAAACTAAGAAAGTTCACGAAATAGCCACATGAGTTATTTTACAAATGTTTCGTGACTCTTTTTAGCGAGGAAGTTATTTCTCTGAAAAGAATTTCATCTTATTTAAATATTCTATAATTATTTTCAGATTGTACTAATGTATCATTCGAGTCAACATTATCCTATATTATTTACTTTTAACGTTACTTAAAATCTTGCGCAGCATATTATTGATTGAATTAGAAAAGATAAACTCTGATAGAGTATTCGTTTTGAAAACAAATCATTTGGTCAAAAAAAAAAGTCGTGCAGATAAACTTTACTTTTTTCCGCTCCGGTATTTAAGAAAAAAAAAGCTTAGAATTTCCGTGAAAAAAATATTTTTATTAAATATGGACATTTTACAATGATCGAAAAATAAGTTACTTCTGTGACCGGTCAATTATATATGTCGAATAAACCATTTAAATATGACATTAAATTGTCCACTTTATGTGGCAGTAAAATTAAATTTACTGCGCATAATTAATCAATATAAACTTAATTTAATACAAAATTAATTTAAACTTAAATTCTTACTGGAGAAGGAACCCGGTCAAAATTAGAAAAAGAATGGATGCATGCAAGCAAGTTGTGGCATGTAAATTTAGAGGGCACTATGGAACATGTGAGGACTTTTCTCTACCTGCGAGCTAGATCAACCTCTTCCGAAACGAAATATTACTAGCCATGTTACTAACAGAAAAAAAAATAGAACTTCCTGGTCATTTTTTTATTTCGAAATATAATATATTGAACTCAATCAAAGTAATGAAGAGAAATCAATCGTCTGCAGATAAGGTGCTACTCACAGATAGAGAAAAGCAACGTTTTTCATTTATATATCGTTTCACATACAAAGGGGGCAAAACTTCTGTTATATGTCATTTTCCACCTTTCTATAATTCAAACATTTTTTTGGCTACAATTTTTTTTCTTTAGTTCCTATAAGGCTTTTATTATTAAATATTTTCATTAAAGTAAAACAAGGGGCGCAACCTCTTCTACTGCCTGCCGCTAAGAAATCGAAATCCTAAGAAGAATAGAATATTTGCGAACATCAAGTCAGAAGCTTTCTAGAATACACCACTAGATAAATACGAAATGAATTATGCAAATAATGTCGGCGACAGAAAGTATCTGCTATACTGATATTCTGACAAATAGCCTGCTACTTATTCAATCCATGATGAAGATGAATGCGAACGCATTACTTCGCCTTCCTTTAAATACAGTAGACATTATTGAATAGTTTTGAATTCATTTTATAGCCAAAGTATAATATAAAAGACTCAATGGACTTCATTCAATGAGCTCAATTTCTAAAAAAATATCTGACGTGTTGATCGTTTGTGATTGCACACATACGATCAACACGTCAAACAACGAATAACGAACACTTTTGAATGCGTGTCTATAGGAATACAAACAAATACGAATTCAATTCACTGAACTATATTAAAAAAATGCATAAAATAAGAAATATGCATACGCGTAATTCATAATTTGTAAAAAAAAGAAGGAGCAAAAAACATAAGTTTTATAAAATAAAGAATATATGAAATGTTGTAAAAAATTTTCAAGGTTGGAGCTAAATCTCTGTCTATAATAGGACCACCAATATATTCGCGCATGCTTATAAACTTAGATGATTGAATATAGAATTTATTTTCCGGTATAATTGTTAGTTGGAGCGAAGAACTTCGATAAAACTAATGTAAAATTTGGTAAAAGTGCTTAAAAACTCAGCGGTTCCTGAAGCGGTAAAAATTCACGATTATTAATTTGATTTTGATTGTTTTAATGAAAGTTGCCCAATTATCTGAAAATAACTGATACCTCCTTGTAAGTAGCAAGTTTCTTTGTCGACATTTTTGTCTCATTACTTCATTGTGCTTTATAGAATTTACAGATAAAATGTAGTATCAGATATGGGTTGATTTGGAAACTGTTAACATTCTTCTGTGGAAAAACTTTAAGTAAATATTTTGTAAGTGCTTTCAAAATAAACCTTTTAATAATTTTATCCCACTTTATTAGCCACCAGAGGAAATTTTAACATGTTTATTTCTTTATAGCCCGAAATTTAGTTTTAACCTACGAAACAGTGTATAAGATATGTTCAAATGGCGACTTAACTGTTTATATGACTGGCTGTAGCATATCTTTTCCTTTTTCAAAAATAAATATTCGCACACATTTGACAGCTGCAGTGACTTTGCTACAAATTCTCGGTGTCGCAACCCGAAAATATCGTGGTTTCGAGGCCACGGTAGATCGCGATGCATGTACGCTTAACCGAATACACTTTAAAATGACGATGTCCGCCGCAAAATAGGGTTCTTCTAGTTTCAGAATTTCACATTAACCGCTTAACTGTTTTGCCCGAGTGTCATACGTGCATCGATTTATCGAATTTTGATCATTGTAAGCGAAAAATAAACCATTCATAACGATTGTCATTAAATAACGATAATAATGGAGAACGATTAATATTAAAATGACTTCGAATACATAGATAAATCGAATATTCAATGGATTTCCATTTGAATCAAAATAAGAAAATATTCCCAAAATAGATGGTGTCATCTTATTTGATAGTAAAGAAATTAAAATAATTAAGTGGTTAACATAACGAAATAAAATCATATATCTCAAATAGCCATTTTTTATGGATCTATTATGTACAATAAATTTATTTAATTGATGTCGTTAAAAACAATCTATAAATGAAAGCTAATTAATATCCTATGAGCGAAATATATTCAAAGAATTTTTATTTCGTCATGAAATGGCATGTGCTCTGTCAAAATAGCGCCTGTACATTCGGAATGATAAAATGCTCAATTATTTATCAAATACGAGGGATGTTTTTGCTTTGAGATGCCAGAAATGTAATCGAGGATGTTGATTTATTTGCGACTTCTTGGAATTCTGTCGAATGTTTTTTTAATAGTCGATAACCAAAGACTTCAATATCATGCCTGACTTAGGAAAATGCCAATGAGCGTCTGCTCGTGTGAAAAAAATTGAATATAAGAAAGTTCAGAAAGAAAAATGCAATCGAACAACATTACACCTATTGTATCGGAAAACACATTTAATCTGAAAAGGAAGATTTTACTGTAAAGTCATTTTCCGTGAGCTATTGCTCCTTTCATTTTGAACACATTAATAAGTAAATGAGCCCGAACAAAGCGGCACGCTATAATGGTGAGTATATGGTTTATTAATAGACAGAGACAGCTCGAAATCCCTTTGAGAGTTACTTGTGATCGTTCTTGATGGCATTCCATAATGCCCTGGCTCGGGTTCATTGTAGCACAGTGGTAGTCAGAAATGTCCTTTAGTTGTCGTAAAATAATCTGTTATGAGGGTCAGCGATATGAAATAAGGATTTCTATAACTAAATATGCAAGTGTGTATTTATGTATATGCAATTAATAATAATGTTTACACAATTAAAATAGTTGTGTATATTACATATTAGATTCAAAATAATTCTGTACTAGAGAAAATAAAAAGTTCTTGACTATAAATAAGAATAATACAAATTAAGCTGGATCGCCTGGTCAGCTTGTTCACCCAGATTATTGACGTTTTACGACGTTATATATATATATATATATATATAAATTTTGCCTTCTTACATAAGACCGAAAAGTATGAATTTAGCTGATAAAAACAAAACAGAGTGTAACGTGCGCAATTAAAAAGCGCATATACAACGAAATAAAAGCCGAAGTGAAAATATTACTTCGGAATTAATATCAAAAGAAAGCATTCTTTTATATTAATTTTAACACTAGCAAAAGGCGCGCGATTAAATATTTTGGTAGATCAGTTAGTTCTTCATAATAATATTAAAAATTAATTGCTACAGATTGTTTAGTACATTAAAAAAAATTATTGAAAAGAAAGAAATCATTGAACAGAGATGAAATGGATGTCATTAAAAAGATAATTTTTTAAGGCGATGCAAAAACTCTTTGCGAAATAATAGTTTTGGAAGGTATGGTTATGAATTTTCGTATGTAAATCATAATAATTACTCAGCTGGCAATGACTCAATGGCAAGTCTATTTGCAAGCTCGATTAGAGCTTGTTTGATGCCCATTTCTTAATATCCTTTACATCTCCTTTCCTCTGAATGAATAGAGTTTTTGGGGATTCCTATCTGGAGCATTTCTAACAATAATTTGCGACTTCTAATAATAATTAGCGAAATATTGAATCAGGTTCTTTTGTTCAGTGAAGCAATTTGAAATGTTTATGTAGAAATTTGTTTACATTTGACTGTTGCCATTCGACGATAAGTAATAAGATTTCAATGCAATTCAATGATAGGTAAGAGATTTCAATGCCACGTACGGGAGCACCTTATATACAAAGATTGAAATTTTGCACAACAGCGGACAAAAGAAGAAACTTTTATTCTCTAGAAATTTTATTCACTTCTCAATTTAATATTTTAAGATAAATATTCAATATGCCTATGCTAAAATCTTTCAAGTTGAGTGAACCATCCATGAAAGCACTACGATAACGATTAATATTTTAAAGAAAATCCCCCTAACTGAGGTTTTTCGAGGGAATGTCTAAATTTAAAAAAATCATATCGAAGGTTATTTTTGGTTGGGAATCTATTATTTACTATATAGGAGTTACGTCTTTATTAATTTAATTCTTTATGTAGCATGTCATTTGTTCAAAGAGTCTAGATTAAGTAGTTTCTTTCTAAATGTTATCCTTATTGTCTGAGCGCACATTTTTTGCATGAAAAGCGTTGTATACTATCTAATTGTTTTATCTTAAAATAAGTGGATGGACGCAATTATGCAATCAAGAACGAACCTTCCCTTTCTTGGGTTTTCAAATTCTGTAATTATTTAATGACACTTAATTGTAGAAATTCTAAAATAAGGTACCAATCTTGCTTAAAAAACAACAAATTAGTTCTAATTTGGAATGTTTTTATTTCTTATAATTTTCCTCATTCCTTCGTAATATTTCAAAGTGTGGAGTATTCTATGATGAAGGCAGATTTATCATAAATCTGATAGAAGATAGATTTCTTAATCATTTCTTTAATTGTATTGGTTCATTTAAAAATATGCTTTCACAGATATACTTTTGCCCATTCGTTGGGGTAATCGGGCGTCCTACTTTCTAAAATTTAAAAATATTAAAGAAAAATGTTTTGATACCTAAGGACAAACGAAATATTTCCAAATGACTGGTAAAGAGGAATGAACTCGATCTGGTAATTTTGTGTGTGTGGGAACGTACATACGTGTTTTTACAAAAATACGAATCTAAATATGTTTTCGCTAATAACACTGCTTGTTTTTGTTTTCTTGAAACTTTTTTTCTTTCTTTTCTATATTTTCTCATCTTCGCAAATTCCAAATGATTTTAATCTCCTGATAATTTTATAGTCGGGAATTTGTCAAGACTTTGTTGAATCATTACACTCGCCCTCTGTTGGTAATATCTTCCGTGAGTTTATTTGTTGCCATCTTCCGTTCCAGTCGCCTTCAGAGACACCTAACTTTGAGAAACAAATTGGCAAGCTAACTGTAATTGATTGCCGATTGTTTTAGTTATTAAATCATAGAAAATGTGACTTATATCTCTGTCAAGAAGTAACTTCTGAGCACATCAATTGAAGTTCATTCTGTAATTAAAATCCTGATTAATTAACAGTTGAACACATTGAAAAATTAAAAGTTAGGATAATTATTGAGGGATTTTCGTTATGAAAGTTTTAATAAACCTTTTAGCAAAAAATATATGCAATCCTCCACTCTTTTTTCAATGTGTGCTATCGAGTTTTGTTAGAATATGTATAAGCACCATACTTCCTCATGTGAGTTTTCCATATGAAAAAATTTATGACACTTTTTATACAGAAGAAAAGAAAGTGACATTTTAAAAAAGTGATACAGTTTTCATTTTAACTGTGAAAAGGCATTCATTAAAATAGCTTGAATCGAATGGCGTTTCTGGTGTTTGTTACAGGATGTAAGCAACAAGTTCCATCATTTTATGAACAGTGTCTCTCACTTGAGAGCATTTATCTGACCCTTATTTTATTGAGAAAATACCCTCAGCATTGTCACTGCTTGGTTTTAAAACTTTCTTCATTCATAGTTAAAAACTATGTTATTTGTGTTTAGTTTAATATAATCCGTAAAGAAGCTGACGACTTAGAGTGTAATAAAGTAAATTTAAATAAAAGAAATCTGAGAACTTTTCTTTCGATTCTTTCGTGAATGCCTTTAAACTGCATTTGAAAATGCCTGCTTGAAGTTGATTTTCATTGAATAATTTGCTGCTAAATTGGCAAACTTTCATTACATTTTCTACACTTTATTTTAAGCTAAAACAAATATTTAAAAACACAATTCAACCTTATTTTGATAAAAAAATTAACTTAATTCAATTAAAATTTTAAAAAAGTAAATCTGATGAGCTTGGACAAAAAATCCCCCAAATAAATTTAAAAATCACCAAAAAAATATTCATTTATGGATCTCTGTTTCTATGTTTTAAATATACAATGAAAATTTCGAAATATTTGATACAATATGTATTCAAGAGAAAAGTTTTAAGGAAATATGTCTCATTTTACAAAATTTAATATAATATTGTTTTCTAAAAATATTCCAAAACTTTATTAATTAATTTATAATATTATGAAAAAGTACAAAAAATTATATATTATCTTATTTTCGAAACAAACAGTAGAGCTACAGTTTGATTTTATAAATTAAGAGATGTCGAAAATTGAAGAGAGGATTAAAAAAAAGAGCAGAAGTCGAAATGAATGAATGACTGCATATTATTTATAGTAAATAATGAAAATGTATGTGTATTCCCAAAGTCACAAAAATATATAAAACTTATACTTTATTGTTTAAAAAAAAAGTTAAATGCATATTTTTATGCATAGTTTTGAATTTTTGATGTACAGCGTTTAAACAGTGCATCTAGTTAATTTTAAAATGTAATGCGAGTCAGCACTAAATTGTCTTTGCTTTTTTCAGTGCGTTTAGTTGTTTTTTTCAGCGTGCTAAAAGCAAAGAAAAACTAAAATGCAGAATAGGAAGACGAGACAGGAAAAATATGTAACTTATTCCACAGAATGTATATTTTCCTTAGCTGCATCTGTCTTTCAAATTAAATATTCAAAAAAAAAAAAAAAAAAAAAACTAAAAGAAGTATTTTTATATTCTTAATGGGTTTCATCAGAAAATGAATGGCTTCTTCTTCTCGTGTGTATCAAAAGAAATACTCTTCCAGACGCATAATATATATATATATATATATATATATAAGCTTCTTTCTTATCTCATCTCTTATTGCAAAGGATATCTACTAACTGAAAATGTAATCCAGATTCCTTATGTTAATACGGCAAATGCGTTGAGCTCCCAAGTTTTATGACAAGATCCCGAAAGATTACTCGGGATTCTTCCTGTTTTATGTCGAAAACAAACTCACTACTCGCAGATAGCTAAGAAAAACGTCCGCAGATACATCGTCCATAAAAAAAAAAAAAAAAAAAAAAAAAGATGGATTCAGACGCTAAAAGTTCCAAAAGCTTTTAACGTATGGCTTAGTTTCGATTCCGGTTAAACTTAGAGTATTGATTTTTATTTCCACTTCCTTGGGATCGTTTCATTTCAGTTAAAAAGTGGTACCGTGGGCTTGACAAGAAGAAAAACTAAAATGAAATGAAAAAAATCTTGTCCTGAGAAATAAAACAACACTGGATTGGATAGCAGCCTTTAAATAGAGTAGATGACTTTGTCTTTTAAAGCTTTTAGCCCAAAATATCGGCCAGTGTTTGCCTTTCGCAAACGGGTCTTGAGGATATCTTTAATGCTTTTGTGTCTCGATTATTGACAGAAAGTGGAATTTCTCTGGAAAACAGTTTCGAATGTTTTAAACAAATAAATTGCAGATAAAAAAAACTGTTAAGATTAACATTTTGGATATAATTGGTTGCGTCAGCACCTAAAATGAATGTTTAGCGGTTTTTGACTAACGAAATGATGCAGAAAGTTCAAGCAATCTATAATTTTAAGCCATTTTCTTGACAACTTTTAAAATATGGCATAAGAAATTTCTTTTGAAAGCTTTCAAAGAACAATGCAGAAACTGTCGTTTTCAAAAGAATATCAAAGGTCACTTTTTTTATGCTTTCGTGTCTCGGTTAAGACAAAAAAAAAAAAAAAAAAAGGAAATGAAATTTGCAAGTACTTTCGTATTGGCTACGTTTTCATGAGGTTATATAACCTAAATTGAGCGTAAAATTAAAAAAAAAATTATTTGACTTTATCTCTAAAATTAAGATTGCTCCATAACGTGTCTATATTTTAGTCAAATCTATAATGGCTTTAGAGTAACAATTCGAAATCGTGCAATTTTCCGGCAGATTTGTATTGTGAATTTGAAAAAATGTATGTGTCTTCTGTTTTTACAATGTTTTAGCTTTCAATATGGTGTGTGTTTGTCTTTCACAAATTTCGATGATATTCTCCACACATTTCTGTCATGATTATTAGCATAGAATAAAATTCTTTTCACCTTGAAATTCCATAACAAATTTTTATATTTTCTGTCACGTAAATCTAGAAGAAAAATTATAGCTTCAACAGAATTTTTAAAGTACGGTAATAGTAGCACCAAACAAACTACTAAACTATACCGACAAACAATATTTCTAGACAGAGAATAGAAAAATGTATTTTTTATTCAAATATTTTTAAAACAAACTTCGTTATTGGCTTACGTTTGATGTTACATTTTAATTTTCTCCCCATGTGCGGGTTTCATTAAATATGTGGATTTTGTATATTAAAAGTGTTTTTCTTTTTCCTTTCTGAAATGCTTCCTTTATCTTAAACAATATTCTGTCACTGATGATTTAAAGCTAATTTTCGACTCAAGATTATACGCTATGCATGTTATTTATATAAGTGCAGCAGTTTAATCAAAAATTTTCAAGAATAAAATTTCTATAAATTTAATTGGCTTGGTATGATAAATTTGCTTAAAAATTTATTCTTTCTGGAATTTGTGAATATAAATATTGTCTTTAAAGCAGTTTCATTTAGAAAAATGTATTTCTTGGCCGGCAGAAAATAAACATTGCATTTCTGAATTTAATATCTCTTGTGCCTTTAAGTTGTTCGATGCTTTCAAGAAGAAGAATATCAAATAAATCCGATTTCAATGAGTTTTTTTTTTTTTTTTTTACCTTTCAGGCATCCAAGGAACCCTCTTAGATGTGAGATTTCGATATGGTGGTTCATTCTCACTGGCGGAGTTGACGGACTGCAACTCGTCGGCCAAGAATGTCCCACACATGGTCTTTTACTGGATTCAAGTCCGGTGAGTGCTGGCCAGTCCCTATGTTCGTACCAGGCATTCGTTTACGATGCTTGCACGGTGAGGACGGGCGTTGTCATCCATAAACATGAATTCTGCGCCCATGGTGCCCCGAAACAAACGTACATGTTGTTCCAGAATGACATCCCGATAGATTTGGCCTGTCATGGTTCCAGTTTCAACATGCAGGTCAATTCTGAAATCCAGAATAATTCCTCCCCAAATGAACAATCCTGCACCACCGTAACGGTGTCGTTCAATGATGTTTTCTTGGTGGTAACGGATACCTTGCTCTCTCCATATGAAATTCCGCCGAGAATCAGACTCCAAGCTAAACCTGGACTCGTCAGAAAACATCACAAAAGCCCACGGCTGCGGTGTCCACAATGCATGCTCTCTACTCCTGGCTAACCGCAGGCGAAAGGGAGTTGCAGTAAGCGGAACACATCTGACAGGTCTACAAGCATATAGACCAATCTGCCCTAAGCGTCTGTACACGGTCTGCCTTGAAATTGTCGTACCAGTGGTTGAAGACAGCTGACGAGACAAGTCTGATGCAGTGCTCCGTTTGTTTCTTTTAGCAGTAACTGCCAAATATCGGTCCTCATTCGGCGTTATAACTGGGGGCGACCTGTGCTGTAACGTCTACTGACATTACCATCATATTGGAATCTAATGACACTTTGGGCGATTCCAAGTTCCTCGGATACTTCCAGGTGGGTACGCCCACATTCCAGACGGCCGATCATTCTACCACGTAAAAAGCATCCAAATGCGCCCTTTGTGTCATAACTATGCGGTTATTGCACTGAAAGGCTTATAGAGTGCTTGCGATTTTACTTCTTTGCCTGTATTCCTTATACATCACTTTCTTACACTCTCGTCATTGGGGCGTACTATAGGTGTCATCCGGTGGCTTTCTGCAATTTGCATATGATTTTTAAAGATGTGTATAATCATTTTAAGGATGATATATATATTTTAGAGTTCGATTTCCGCGTGCTCTGAATCATCCTTAATTTAGGACATGAGTGTATCATTCCTTGCTTATTGTATTTTATTTATGTACGTCAATAGGAATCGTTTCATTTTTATCTAAAACAAGGACTTTGAAATGTTAATATACATGTTATCTCCTGTCTAACTTTTCTAAAAAAAACATTTCACGAAATAAGTGTAATGCAGAAATCACATCTAAATTTGCTTGAATTTTTGAGCGATGCTGTATATTATAGGCAGCATTTTATTTTTTTTTTTTCAAAAGCATTTCATCTTAATCAAAAGCACTGCACAATATCAGTTACGTTTGAATATTGCTACTACATCTGCTATTATGTTGAGAAAAAAGTCTCCCGAAGTTGAAGAATTAACAGAAAATCTTATGTTTGTTGATATGCCTTGTTGTATGTTCTATCAAATTTGTTTTATGTTTTGCAAAAAATTTGTAACATAAATATCTTAAAAGATTTTGTAAGTGAACACATGCCAAATCCTTATCTATGCCCTTTGCTTCATATAGAATATCTGGTGACCTGAGAAGCAATCATTTCAGATCATCATCGTTCCCCAACGCTGCAAGGAATTTTAATTATAATTTTAGGGCGAGGGCAATCATGACTTTTTCACTAAAAACACAACTTCGCTACAATACACAATGCATAAAACAAAAGAAAAACGCTGGCAAACTGAAAGAACAGGAAAGGGGAAAAAAAAGAAGAAAAAAATATCTTCACAAAGCTCATCTCGCCTCGAACACCCGAAGCGACATCCGCGAGCTCTGGGTGGTATATTGCAGCTCATCACTGTGACTTCCGATAGAATTTTAAATTCTTTATCGGCTGGAAATAAAGCCCGTGATCCAGAGAAAGAAGAGGAAGAAAGGGAAGAGAAATAAATGAAAGGGCCCATGTTCTGATTGATGAAGGGGAGTCCCCGGTGAAGTTTGCTCTGGAAAGGACCTGGTAATCCCTTCCATCAAGAATCGTTCTTCCGCGTGTTTCACCTTTCGTCAGGCACCGTCAGTAGCGAATGGGGACTTTCCATTCATTATCGCGGTTAACAGCGACTGTGATAATATCTGCGGTTCAGCTTGAAAGATGAATAATCCTATTGTTTCGTACATAACTTTTCGTTTGGAGACCAATATTTGTTAATCCTCTTCAGCAAATTTTCTTGATAGTAATTTGCCTTTTATAGACATATAAGGTGAGTTAGTTTTGAAACTTGTGAATTATTTTATGTATGAGATGAATTTCCATTAAAAGTTCTTTTCAAAATATTTTCGTAATTTTTTATGGTATTGGAAAATAAAATCTTTAAGAAAATATATTTTATAAACTTTCTGAAAAAAGTATTAAATTTATTTAAAATATCCTCTCTGCTTAAATCATATTTTTTTTATGAAATTGTATTTTATAGAATTATTAAAATAATGCATTTATTTAAAGAAATCATCTTTAAAAGGCAGTAAAATTATGTTTAATTTTATAAACATTTTCAATGTAACTGAAATCGCTTAATAATTTTATACATTTGCCAACCGAAATGTGTATATTAATTTGTTTCGATAGATTCAATCGTCTCATTAGATTGAAATGAAACTAAAATATCAAAAAAAAAGTTTTTACTAAACATTTCTTATAAATACATTTATTTTTAAAGAATGATATATAGCTAGGAAGGATTTGTTTATTTTAATTTTAGGATAAAATTTAAGGCTGTTATGAATTTTCGTGAATTTTCGCTACTTTTTATAAAACGACAATTTTTTCCCATCTCTCTTTAATACTTGCATAGTATACGCTATTCATATACTATATTTTCCTTTCATAATAACATGCAGGGAAACCTGAAACATATTACACAGAAAACTTTTAAAAGATGCAACCGTTAAAAAAAACGGTTCACTCTATTTTCATAAACAAGTTAAGCACGTAAACCATAAATTCATTACTTATTTTTGAGATGAAATGTAGAAGGTGAAATCCATAGGGAATAAGAATTTAAATTAAGAAAGATTAAGAAATAAGAAAGTTATTAAGAATTAAAGTATCACGATATTGAGGATCGGAATTAGACATATTAATGGCGTACGCCTGCAAAAAAAAACAAAAAAAAAAAAAAAACATCTATTTTGAAAATTGTTTTCATTTTGATGACTGATTTTTGTGTTATTTTTAATGCTGTCCTTGAAATTAAATTCATTTATTTCTTTTACGAAAAGATTTTCTACAAAATGATTGTATATTTGGTACGACAAGTTGAAATTGTGAACTTTTGACATTTCATTTAAGTTTCATTCATTCCTAAATCCATATAATTTACATTTATATTCTTGTTCAAATAATTGTATACAGAAAGTTGCAAGTCCTTAGGGTAGTGTATTTTCTTTCATCAATACTTCATTTTTGCCACTTGTCCTTGAACTCCGCAGAAATTGATTCTTTGGAGCATCCAGGAGTAATCGGCAATTCCATTTTTTGTTATATCTTAATAAAATATTTTATTTTGTGTCTCACTAACAGCTCTTAAATTTTCAAGAAAATAGCTCATTAATCGAGAAAATGAATTTTTAATCTGATTATATAATCTAAAATTTTGATATCTTTAATGCCTTCTCCTACAGGAGATTTGCTTTTTTGGTCCTTTTTGTTTCTAAGAAGGCATGTAATTACTAATTTTAAGAATTTTCAGGCTTTTGTTTCGTTTGTTTACATTTATCATTTTGCATTATTTCCCTAATGTCTACTCTTACAAACATATTTCCCTTCAGTTTTTTTTTTTTTTTTTTTTCAGAATAAGCCTGAGAACTGGCCACAAAGGCACATGGAGCTTTTGGTAAAGCTTTATCAAATTGTTTCATAATATCAAATTTTATGTGATGGGTGGAAGTAACATTTTTTTTTGATCACATAGGTTTTCTTTCTGAATATTTTTGACTCCAGGATCGAATACTTTCCTAAATACTCATTCTTTCTTAATACAATATTGTTTCCTGTCCCTGCCGTCCCATTCACAAAAAAGGGGGAATTTTCTTTCTGCTGACCAAGCAAAGCTGGAATCACTTTCAAATCACCGCAAACTGCCCATTTATGATTTGAATACGATTGTTTATTCAGGAAGAAATCAAATGAACTGAATGCCCAATCGTCAAGTTGATACTGGACTTTGAAAATTGCTATGAAACTATGAATATCGATAAAGCAAATAAGTTCAACCGCTTGAGAAGAAAAAGGAATAAACTGTTTTCCGATGACGAATCAGAATTTTTTTTCTTATTAATCTAAAACCTAAATTTTTTGCCAAATCCTTAGGAAGATTTAAAGTTCCGACTAAATCATTTAACTTAGACTCTATGAAAAATTTAAATTCATCGCTAATGGAGTCATATAATTCTTCAACATCATTATCGTACTCACATTCATATTTAGTATCTGAATAAAAATTTATTCCACGAAATCTGGAAGGGAAGGAACGGGTATTTCAGGTGCATGATGGGCAAGGCCGATGGCAGATGGGAGGTTATGATAATATAGATAAGGGATAGTTATAGGATAAGACAGTTATAAAGTTTAATTTTTGACTTGAATCCATTGGATTCGCACTTCTACAAAAATAGAACAAATTTTTGTGTAGATTTAATGGAATTTCATTTATTTCATGTTAAAATGAATAATATTTTTTCTTTTACATAACCCAAAATATTTCTTTTTTTGTTTGTTTGTTTTTCCATATTATTAATAGTGTGCTATATTGTATAGTCATGACAAATATAGCAGAAATGATTCGGTGAATCAACATAACCTTTGAAAGCAACAGATGTCAAATATAACAAAAACAAGAAGTAAAAATTTACTGACCTATAATTCACAGCAGGTTGGAATCTATACACATGTGTACAGCATAACCAAAGATAGACATTGATTGAAGAATACAGATGAGGTCAGTAAAACGGGGTATGAAGAATGGGTCGAGGACGCAAGAGAGGCATCAATTTTAGCTAATTTCCTCTGTCTTCTATATTGTGCTTAGGAAGCAAGCTATTTTAAGCATTCGGAGAATATTCTGAATTGAAGTTTTTTTTTTTTTTTTTTTTTTTTTTTCTTGTTTAGCAGCCTAATTCATTAACTTACGCAGTCTCGATAAACCTATTTACTAAGTCCGTAAATATGTTTCTCGAACTCATATTAAAACATTTCTCTTGATTATTTTCCCAATAATTAGTATTCAAATAAATATTAAAAAAAACTATATAATTATAATGTTTATATTGTCGCGTAGATAAAATTAGCTGAGAATTCTTATAAACTAATCTAGAATGAGAACACAGTTTTCTTAAGTTAACGTGAGACTTTATGTTAAATAAAACTTAATCATATATTTTCAAAAAAGAAAAAAAAAATAGTATAAGAAGCTTCTAGAAATTTTTAGAGATAACATACAATTACAGTTAACAACAATAATTATAGCAAATAATAATAAAAATTATCTAAATAAATAATTTAGAAGAAAGAAACGAAACAAAAGACAACAATATAAAAGTAAACATTTACGCATTTTGATTGTAGCTGGATTTAAACAGATGACTTGTCGCTTCCGACTGAGCCACGGAAGCGACAAGTCATCTGTTTCATCATCGCTCTACCAACTGCGTCCGAATTTCTCACTCGAAGGTGTGTGTCGGTACATTTACCCCTCCTTAGGAAAAGTCAGCGTCCCTCTGTAATCTGATCTGGTTTCTCGTTTGATTTAATTATAATAACGTCCCGTTTTAAAGCAACACTACGGCTATAAAGGGACGGACCTCGTACTTTTGAACCACGGTCAGATGACGAGAAGGACACCTGAGCTGGCACCTCTTCTCAAAACTCCACACCACACCAGTGGGAGGACGTTTGGACCCGACGGATTTAGACCCGCTTACACGGCGGCTCTTCGGTGGAATTGGGTCTCAAGCCTGAAGCCTAAACTTTTCCACCAGGCTAACGTGGCCCCTCTGGTTTCTCGTGACAATTCTACAAGGAATTCTATGGGCTGCTGCTTCATCTAACAGTTGCTTTGGATCAAAGAAAGTTTTTAACCTCAGAACATGTATTACCTGCTTTTGACTTCATCGTCTGCCAAACTCTGTACTTCGTAAGTTCGTACCCTAACTGAGTCTTTAACATTGTAATTGATTAGTCAATGTCTCTCTACAATCGTCACTTATTCGCTGCTTCAACTTTCAGGACGTACAATTTCACAAGCTGTCTATCTCCATTCATCCATGAATTTCTGTATCCTGCTGAAGAATTACGTTAAGAGGAATTTCGATACCTCTAACGTGAACGAGAAAGAATGGGTTAAATCTAGTAATATCCTGTTTTGCCGAATTAGGTGAACGTCACAAAGAGATGGTAACCCAGTTTCCTTGTTCGATATCTACTTACATGGATAACATGTCTGTCCTTGTTTTGTTGGACCGTTCGGACAAGCGAATGGTTTGTGGATGGTAGGCAGTCGTAAAGTGATGAAATATCTAACACAACTGATGGATGCGTTTTACAAGTTGGGATAAGAAAGAATGTTCGCAATCATTTACTATTTTTCTATGGGTACCGTGCTTCGGTATGATTTCGTCTATTAAAAATTGAACGATTTCAAAGGCTTCAGCAGTTGGTAATGCTTCAGTAACTGTGAATTTCGCCAAGTAATCTGTAGAAACAATGATCTATCGGTTCCTGTTTCGGGTAACAAGTAAGAATCCGAGGAGAACTATTTCAATTGGCAAATGATACGTCAGGAAATTTTATCAGATGAAGTTGTCCCGGTGGAAACTGAGGTGGAGATTTCCATCTTCGGCATTCTCTGTAGCGTGACACATGTCAATGTACACTTCCGTATAATTCTTGCTAATTATATTTCCTTCTTGTTTTGGCAAAACCAAGATGGCAGGCGGTTGGGGATGGGTATGAAGACTCTTTAGGATATCACAGCGTAGTTGTCTCGGTATCACTAACAGCTGTTGCTGTCCCATTAGCATCATAGTTTCTTTTGAATAGCGCATCGTTTCTAATGTGTCCACTTTGGCAACTGTCACCTTTCTGGAGAGTTTAAATTAAGGATTTCAAATATTGATCTTTCATCTACTTTTTTCTGTAATCTGTGTTAGCTACAAGGGAAGGGATTTCATCACAGCGCTCGACTACTTCTTCGAAAAGAGGCTTTCTTGAAATGAATCAGCACTAGAATTCTTATGGTCGCTTTTGTAGACGATTTTGGTGTCAAACTCCTGTAATCAAAGTCTGCCGGAGGAATCCTTGACATAGGATAGCCATCCCAAAAAATGATATTCCGTTACTAAAGAAAAGCCTTTCCGAGGAGATACGGTCTAAATTTAATTACTAATAGCTCAGATAACACGAAGACCCTCTTTCTCGATTACAGAATAATTATTTTAGACAGCTGTCAGAGGATGGATGCGTAAGTCGTTGGATTTCCTTTACTCGCTTGGGTTTGTACTAGTATTGCACCTAGGCAACTCATTCCTGTCAAAGTGCATCTTCGTTTCAAAATAAATGTCCCAAAATAGGACCTCTAGTCAGTAACTTCTTGAAAGTTGTGAAAGATTCCCTTTGTGGCTTTCCGCATGTAAACTTTGCATCCCTTTTCAATAAGTCATGGAAAGGCTTTGCTATATTGGATAAAATTTTGATAATCCTCCGAATAATACGAGCACAGATCCAGGAAACGTCGAAAGTGTCTGATATTTCCTGGAACGGTGAACTTTGCTACGGCAGCAATCTTTTAGGGATGGGGATGGATTTCATATTGAACAACTAAATGTATATATTATTATAATATTTATATGCATCCTAATTGGAAAACTTCGCAGATGTCGTAAAATATGAAATGTTATAGCTTATAAAGTATATAAAACGACGGATTTTATAGTTACTAGAAAAAAAGAAGCATTGTAGCATTATAACGAAGTGAAATATGAAACCATTTAAAGATTTAAAAAAATACATGCTTCACTATATCAACTGCTTTTACAGAATATTTAATAAAAATGATGTATTAAAAATGTATTTGTTTTAGAATAATTCTAAAGAATCATAAGAAAATTATGAAAACCACAGACACTTAATATAATATCGTGGTGTTTAATAAATAATCTATCTTCTATAGAATTCAATTGTTTCGAAATCAATAAGTTGCAATTTGAGAAAATAGTGCATAACACTGAAACATATATGGTAAAAATTAATGGGTTTTTTTTCACTAAGCAATCCACTTTTCAATCCATTTTAAGAAACATGTTAAATGATAAAAAAAAAATTGAAATTAGTAACTAAATAAACCATTTCTCGATTTTTGACATTTAATATTTAAAGATATATCCTTTTTTTAAATCGTCGATTACACCAGCCTGAAACAATTTCTTGTTTTAAAAGTAATAGTTGTTTTTTATGTATTTTCGCATGCTTATTTCAAAAATAATATCAGTTTTTACGTATCACGTACAGTTTTTTTGAAAAGTAAATTTTTTAAATAAGTAAAAATACACAGATTTTTTGCGATTTGGATAGGATAAATTATTAAAGTATGTATGTTTATTTGTTTAAATAAATTCTGAAAACCTCTTACTTCATTGAAATTAAATAATACGTTTATATTGAATAAATACTTATAACTGTATTTAAAAAAACCTTTTATTTTAAAATTCAAAACATAGATGGCAGTTGGATTTCACCGTGAAAAATGAAGTACCTGAAAAATTTAATAAAGCCGAATTAAATGACTCAATTCGTGATTTAGGTTTAACTAAAGAAAATGCAGAATTATTAGGCTCTCGGTTAAAAGAGAAAAATTTATTAACGACATTATTTATTATTTATTTATTATACGTCGTTTAGTTGGTACAGGAATCGAGAAAAGTAATTTTTATCATTTTTCAAATTTGATAACTTCTTGATTTATTGTGCTGGTGTACCTGGTTTGTTACAGGAATTAGAAGATGATATTCCTTATAATCCGAATGATTGGCGACTATTTATAGATTCCTCAAAGAGGAGCAGTTTTATTGCATAACGAATCTAAACTTGCATCAGTTCCAGTAGCACATTCCGTTTTTTAAGAAAGAAACATGAAAGTATGGAGATGCTTCTCACTAAAATAAAATACACTGAACACAAGTGAGCAATATGTGGTGACTTAAAGGTTATAGGTATACTTCTCGGGCAACAAAGTGGATTTACTAATTTTCCGTGCTTTATTTGTGAATGGGATAGCATGGTCAGAGAAGGTCAATGGATAAAACAGATATGGCCGAAGAGACAAGAATGGATTCCTGGTAAGAAGAATATTTTAAATGAATATTTAATAGATCCACAAAATATTTTATTGCCCCCACTTTACATAAAATTGGGACTCATAAAGCAGTTGTGAAAGCTTTGGATAAAGGTGGAAAATGTTTTGAGTATCTTATATAGAAGTTCCCAAAATTGTCTAGCGCTAAAATTAAAGAAGGTGTATTTGATGGAACACAAATAAAGAAATTAGTTAAAGATTCCAATTTTGAACAATGTATGACAAATAGAGAGAAGCAGGCTTGGGTTGCATTTAAAGATGTCGTAGAAGGTTTTTTGGGAAATGAGAGAAAAGAAAATTACAAAGAACTTGTAACTGAGTTATTACGTACTTATCATCTTTTGGGGTGTAATATGAGCATTAAAATTTACTTCCTTCACTCACATTTGGAATACTTCCCAGACAATTTAGGAAAAATGAGTGACGAGCAAGGTGAAAGATTCCACCAGGACATAAAGGAGATGGAACACAGATATCAAGGACGGTGGGATGTTAACATGATGGCCGATTAATGTTGGTCTTTAAAAAGAGACAGTGATGTGGACCATAAACGAAAAACCCGAAAAAGAAGCTTCTTGACTTCAAGAAAACGCAAAAGTTATCATAATATTGTAAATGAACAGCATTATTGTGTTTAGTTAATAGTAACTACAGTTGCAACTGTATGCATTATACTGCATTTTGTTAATTTTTTCATCGTCATTTCTAAAAACTCCTAACGTGTTACATAAAATTTAGTTTGCATTTTGGAATGTCATCATCATTGCTGATATAAATCAATTAAAATTTTACAAACATTTTTTTTTTTTTTTTTTTTTGCAGGCTGGCGTTATTTATGAAGGTAAAATAAATGAAACCTGTTGAATTATGTATGAATCCCAATTTTATTTACGTGGTGCTTTCATGCTTAAACCTTATACAGAATATGTTGTTTTTCAATATTTCAGGCAAGTTAACAGCTTGAATTAGCTTGATTAGAAATAACACAAAATATACCTACAAGACATAATTCAACGGAGAGTGCCAAATCAAAACACTTGCCATCACTTTAGCAGATAATGCTGTCTTCTGTAACCAAAAGATTAATCTTTACCTTCAATGTGCATTTATTTCAAAAGTAAACTTAACACACAATGGGATTTAATATGAAGATTCATTTTCTCTTTCTTAGGAGAGGACATATAAATATTTTTCATCATTAAACAAACATTTTTATGTACTTTTTAGAACATTACTGCCTATAACAAGGATAAATAATCAATATTGAGTAAGTTTATTGATGTATAAAGTAAGTAAAATTCTAGATATTATTGAAAACAAAATTTTCTGGTGAAAGAACAAGTAATTACATTTTTTCGACTTGAAAATCCAGTTTTGAACATTACATTCTATTTGTAAAATTCCATTTCTTTTCCTTGAAGGAACAAAATTTCATTTTTTCTGCTTCCTTTCGAAACTCTGAGACAGCTAAGAACAGAACAGAACACTTCTCGCTTTCTATCAAATAGGAAAGCAGGCAAACCGCAAACTTGTCAGCTGCTGTCCAATCGCAGAATTGATTAGATCAAGATATAGACGGGAGAGGAGATAGTAAAAACAAATATCGACCATCTTTTATCTTTTACCTCTTGTTCTTTCGGCTTGTTTGTTTTACTTGAGTTGTTGTCTTGTAATCAGTAAATGGATTTCAAAAAGTTTTTTTTTTCCTTTCATTCTTTCAATCCATCAATAAGGTAAAGAGTTTTATTTTTCTTCTTTTGAAAATGAATTTATTGGATGAGACGGCTGTTATTTGTGTGAAGATTCGTGAATTGAATTGGAAAAAGCAACTAAATCTGGTAATAGTATATACTTGCCAATTGCTTTTTCTCTTGCCCAACTTGGGCTTAAAGTTAAGAAGAAAAAAAATGGATAATCTAGCAAAGTGAATTATAAAAAGGCAAAAATACTGCTAACATAAAGAGTGCAAAAGTGATGTGATAAATTAGTATTAGTGCAAGATAGAATGAAGATTATCATCTTTATTTGTGTTTCATCTGTTTTCATAATTTTATGAATAATTTAACTTTTTAAAAAAATTACCACATTTTGTTAAAGATCGGCGATACAATTGCTTCAGAGTTTTTCCCTTCTAAATTTCAATTGTAGTATCACAATCTTATGCGCATGAATTCGTTTCTTCTTTTAAGTTAATTATGTTCTTAAGCTTTTGTTCCCCTTTTTTCCTTACTTTCTCCCAATGTTGAGAGAGATAATTTCCGACGAGAAGTTGCTAGTGTTACTTTCCTTGGACATCCAAAACCCACATGTTTTGGCGGTGCGTACAACCCAATAAAGTGATGGTGCACTCCTGAGGTACTAATTTTGGTGGTAACAAGTCATATACATAGTTATTCTGCTGGAGATCATGAAGGGAATCGTTATTTGGAGATTACTTTTAAAGAAATGTCCTTCAGGGTGGCCGCTGACTCAGAGTGCGTTGCTTCCAGCAAGCAATAAAGTATATAACGAGGCTGGGAATCCCACAGTTGTTGGCTGCTCTCCTTTGCTGAGCTCCGTGGTGGGTTGTGTCATCAAGCCTGAATTTCTTTTTCTGTCGCCCAGTTTCATCTTTCTTCAGTGGACATTATAAATTTATCACCATTTTTCTCTCTTACATAATAAAGTGTGTGAGTTGAAAAATGACTTGTTTAAAAGCATTTCACCGTCTCTTGTGCAAAATGCCATCGTAGCAATCATTGATGACATTTCTTATATCTTAAAAAAGACATTTTAATGATTTGCTGATTCAACTCTGTTACAATTCAGAAAAATAGTAAAATTAAAAGTTTTATCTACACTGCCTGTAGCAGTCAGTCATCTGAAAATGTGGGGTATGGAACTATGTATGGAGTTGTAGCATATTTTCTATGCTTTCGAATCTCAGACTGAAAGGAAATTTAACCATCTTTTTTTAGAGAAAGATTTACCTTGCGTAATTTTTAAGTACACAAGAAAAACTTCTAATCGAATTATTTATTCGATGAAGATTTCCGGTAAGAAAGGCTTCCCTCCTTTTATGTTTTTTATAAGCCAGATTCCCATCTAATGCCATTATCTGCTCATGAAAGTCTGTATGATGACAATCTCCGTATCTTGTGCTAAAACAGCAGCTTGAACTTGCTTGGGTGACAAGCACAAAATGCAAAAATGAACTGATGATTAGTTATGCTGGCATCGGGACACATGATCTCCCTTAAGATGAGTTGGTGCGACCGTTTCTGCAGGAAGAAAAACATTCTTTTGAATTCGAATGTTCCTATTGGAAACATTCCTATTTTTGTTGCGAATGTTCGATTGTTGGGAGTGATTATCTATCAAAAACTATTCCCTTTCTGTATATCTTACCTGCTGAAGGTACGATATACAGAATATGTGTATTTTACTTTACCAGAATGTATATCTACCTTTAAACGTCTTAAAGGTACTTTTCAAAACATCTTCAGGTGTCTCTAGAACCTCACTTTTCTGTATTTATCAAATAGTCAAATCTTTCCCATGTAGATTACGGCTGCATGGTGCATGGTTCAGCCCATCCTGCTGTTTATCATACAATGGATGCACTCGGCACAAAAAATTTGTTTTAAAGCGTTTCGTACTTCTCTGGCAGAAAGCGTGCGTATTACTTGTCACCATTTCATTCTTTATTTCAAATGAAAAATAATTACCTACCTTATATTATTTTCGGTCAAAGTCCGCCCCAAATCATTCAGTTTGTCCTATGACATTTTTTGTTAATCTTCGGATATTCCATTGTATCTATTCATCTTACATTCTCTCTTTCTGTGAAAGAATCAAATGCTTTTGTATGATTCGTAGTTTAATGATATTACCGTTAAGTCAGTTTATTTGTAATGGCATCCATCCCAAGATACCCATTTTAGAATCAATTTTCAGAATTCATAATCCGACTCCTGTTTCTGCTCTAACGGTTTTCTCACTGCAATTCCCGTCAACATTTTTCTTTTACTTACTACTTTTCACGGATGACTCGAAATCAGAGGGTCGCACTGGTTGGGGCAAATGTTTTTCATCTGATACAACGATATATCGTCTGCACAAATGTTACTTGGTACTTACTGTTGAGTTTATGGCAACTTCCTTTGTACTTTAGGAAATTTAGTGTAGCTTTATCATTTATGATGATAGTATGAGGGTTTTGAAACACTATTTCATTACCTTTATCGGTACCTCATTACCTTTCGATTGCTATCAGGTATTTCATTGCTTTGCGATTTCTAACAGAATTTTATTTATCTTGAACTTCTACAAAATACATGTTTCAAAGAAATTTTTTTTTTTTTTACCTGCTGCTAAATCCCCCTTCTGACACTTCCATAATATGCTATTAAGAGGTACTATGGTCATTTTTTTCTATTCGGCAAGAAACTTGGGTTACATTAAAAGTTACATTAAACGAAGCTTACCATTAGTTTGAGCCCTGATCTTCATGAACGAGATGTTGATGTGAAGATGATTCGCCATCTGCATAGGACATACTCGCCTCACTCAAAACATCTTATTTTTAGAGGGAGTGCATCAATGCATTCCCACTCTCCCAACGCGCCACTCATTTTATGCATTTTTATCACGGTTGCGTGCTTCTGTTTAATAATTAATGTTCTGTTTTTCATTCTCTATAACTATATCCTTGACACAAACTTTCTTGATTTATGCATATCTCATGCGCCAATAAATACCAAATATCAAACAAAACCATCAGTAGTAGGTTTCCATGAATAATTTATTTCAAAATATTCCTTTTTTTTCTACATTCAAATGGTACAGTCATGATTAGAGGCTAGTTGGCTATCATTTTGAAAACAGCGGTTGCATTTTTTAAATTGCATTTTAAATTGCAGCGGCTGCATTTTTTTTTTTTTTTTTACTGACTCATAAGAATTTTTTTTGTATTAAAAACTGTAATGTTTTAATACAAAAATATTTCATTTTAAATTAGTTTAAAAAGACATTTTAATTTAATATACATTATTAGCAACATTCGTCAAATAAAATTTTAATACACACATATTAAATAAATCTACAGCAATTAAAATAAATGATATTGATCTAATTTATCTTTTGGAAACAACATAAAATGAATTCAAAATGATGCAGGAACTTATTTTTCTTAGAAGTACCGCTGGTCCTCCGTGACCCAGGGCTAAGTTATCAAGAATCACTTTGTTATGCACATTAGACATGGCATCCAAAGTAAAGGATTGCTGATACGGCGCCGAAAAGTACTGTCACGCATCACCTGATCATGGTTCAAATACTCGACCGCACTTACGATAGCTTTCCAGTTGTTGTAACTAAAATTAAACAAACGGAAATGTATCAAAAGTGCAGATAATTCACCAAGGGCAAGCCGATTTACCACTAACGGATATTTCTCTCGTTTTGAAAAAAAAAAAAAATAAGGCATTCATTAAATATTTTTGTAAAGGTTGAATTAATTAAAATAAATCCAACCTTATTCAAAATGCATTACAAAACAGGATAAAATGTATGATCAAAATCTTTATTATTTTCCATCCAAAAAATTTCGACTTTTATAATGACTGATAGGAAAGTAATTAATTAAGACTACTGATTACCTGCCAACTTTTAACGGCATTATTTTTTTAATGAAAAAATCTTTATGATTGCACTGTTTTAAAGTGCATTCCTGCATGTGTAATAAAATATCTCATTATAGGATCTGGAAGAAAAACTTTCCACTGAATTTCTTCAATTGATAATAATAAAAGTTAAATAACATCTTTCATTCTTATCAGTCGAATTCATAACTCTTAGCCGACACATAATTTTAATATGAACAAATGTCTTAATATTTATGTATGTATATATGTATGAATGTTCCACATCTCTTACAAAGTATTGCAAATAGACAAATTCAATTAAATGTTCAACATTTATTATGTAACCAATGAGCAAGAGTAAGGTTAACTTTTCAAAGCATAAAAAGGAATTAAATATTAATTCATTAGATATTAATGAATTTTTTCTTCTTTTTACACTTACCTCCCTTTTTTAAATTTCTATTTTACTTTCTCTTTTATTATTTATTTTATTTTATTTATTGACATCAAAATGAATTTATTTATTTTGACTTTGCTTTTATTTCTTTTAAAGTTGTAATTCAACTACGTTTACAATTATGCATATGCCAATCGCTCAAATGTAGATAAACATTCTTATTCTTTTATTCAGCAGTTTTGAACAAAATTCGCGGCACTTATACAAGGAATATTAAGAACTTATGAAAAAACTAACTATCGGTAATTTTTAAAGATAGTCTAGTTCAATTGATATTTGATTTATAATTAAAAATAGTTTATTAAAGACGATACATAGTTTAGATAATAAAAGAATTTTGTATGTCATCCTATTTTATACAAAAGTAATTCTTACGTTCAGAATATTATATATGAAAGACTTTTAATCTCCAGAAGCATCTGATATATCAACGAGTGAATACTAAAATCTGAAAATTTTCAAGTTAATCTATGGATTATTCAGTAATAAAGCCCTTGTGTTTATTTTCTTTTAACTAAACTCCCTCACAATTTTTAGAGGGGTAAGGGGAGGCTAAAAGGCTTATTATAATACGAATATTATAAATGCTTCCTATTCGTGCGATTCTAGTGTACAAAACTGAATCAAAATAACCCTCGTTAAAACGGATTAACGCCATAAAATATGAGAAGGCTTTGTATCATTCCATAAAATGCGAATTTAGGTTTTGAAATAACCGACGAACGTTAAACCTTTTTTTATCCATATTCTATTTAATAATTCATGTTCTTGTATTTGTCATTTTGTCTCTGCATTTTCAGGTCCTTGCGGTTTCTTCATTTGTCAATTTATTCTCTAAAATTTTATGTTATATAGGTTTTACAATTCTTCAATATTTGAATTTTTATTTTTTCAAATATATATTTTTAAATCTGTGTAAATAGACTAGTGAAAAAGAGAAATATTAAAGAAATTGCATTTCGTTTCATTTTTTTAAAATATTAATTCTTAATTAAAATTATAGTAGCATGAAATTCCATCTTCGGGTCAATAGTGAAGTTTAAATTCTGTAAATAAACTCGTGTTTTTATTATTATTATTATTATTATTAATCTCAAATAGACAAAAATGATAGCGATGTCTGTGCAAATCTCCGCAGTGCAATGTATAGAGCTGTAATTTTGAATCATTCTGTATATATTATTAATAATTGTGCATTATTTTTATCTAGATACGTTTAATTACTTTTTAGAGCTTTTTATTATTTTGTCATATACGAAATATAGAATTAGCAAGAAATAAGGTTCCTTCTTCAGAGGGATCCAGAATGCGTTCCATTGGTCCGAATAAGCTAAAATTTCAACTACATATAATTCAAATGAGGCGCTTAACATTTATTAAATAAAAAATTAAGTATCAAAATTCACCAATCATTGGCACCATAAGACAAATGGTATTTTTTTCGCATATACTGAATTTATGAAACATCATTTGCATTACTACAATCCTTTTAGCGTAATTCTTTGGGAAAAAGGAGGGTGAATTCTGCATGAGCATTGGTTATTTCTCAGCATACCTTGCCCATGTTATAAAAAGAGCTACTAATAAAATTATTCTACCATAAGCAACAAAATTCTGTTGCAGCTGTAGAAAAATCCCGTTGTATAAAACGAATATCAAGAAATTCAACGATTTCATGTGCCCTACGCAAGATGACAAAGAGCTTTGGAACAACAGGGCAACTTGGCCTTTTTCCAGATAAAGAGCAAGCTGAAATCCCACCTTGTAACGTAACTATTGCAGTCGAACCAACAATCAATGGTAGTGTGAGTGTATCAATTATTTCCTATGTATTGGATATTCCGTATTCCATTACATGAAAACTCTTACAGATGACTTTGCATTTTTATCAAAATCAAGCCTATGCGTTTATTGCAGGACGCGGACTCTGAGTTTCGTAAAACTTTTGCACTTCAGTTCCTTGACAGAATGGCGGTTGACGCTACTTTGCTATGGAATGAGGAAGCCCACTTTTGCCTTAATGGACAAGTTAACACCTATAAGCGTCGGAAGAAGGGCAACTAAAAGTCCATACGTTAACCAAATACTCCCTTTGCTCCCCGAAAAAGGGAGAGTATGGTGTGGTTTTGCAGCTATCTTTATCACTGTTATTTGAAGAAATAACTGCAAATAAACTAAATATAAACCTATACCGTCGCAGGACAACGGTACCGTGATATGTTAAAGAATTTTATAATCCCATCGATTCAGCAGCGCAGATGACTTCCGGGAACCATTTTCATCCAGGATGGCACACCTCCTCACATTGATCGTCGTCTAAAGCTCTTGCTAAGACATTATTTCACAGATGCATTATTCGAATAGCATGGTTTTCTCGTTCTCCTTAATTCACGCCCTGTTATTTGTAATTATGGGCGTTTTAAAGGAAAACCTAACAGGCCAACATGTGTGTCAGATTTGAATGGCGGTATTCGGCGTCATGCTACCGATATTTCGACTTATTCCAGTCAGATGTGGAAAATATAGTTCTGCGATTAGAGCATTTTGTGTAACTTGAAGCGGACATACTGTGCAGTTTTAATGCTACTTTTTTATATTAATTAATTTTTATAAAGCATATTGAATGTTTTATGTGCATTACAGCGCCACTTTTCGCAAATTTTTGTACTAAACTTTTTATTTATTTAATGCTAAACGCGTCATTTTAATTATCTGTAATCCAAATGTTATTTTATTTGGAAATACAAAATGCATTCTTTAGCTCTCTGAAGTGGAAAACTAATTTCTTGATAACCCTTCATGAAAAAAAGAAAGAAAGAAAAAGGAACATCACAATTATCAAAACATTTGAACTCGAGTTTTTGACGAATTTCTGAGTCTCAGACTTCCCTGATTACAAATATATATATATATATATATATATATATATATATATATATATATATATATATATATATATATATATATATATATATATATATATATATATATATATATATATATATATATATATATATATATATCCCTCTGTTAATGTAATAATACTGTGAACTACACGAGCGTCATTTGATATAGGATCTCTACTCCAAATCTATAGATTTCCATCAAACTTTGACCGAAACCCATTCCGAAAAAAGATGTCTCTCCAAGGGTCCAAATATAAGTTAACAAGATAATTACAAAACAAAGAGAATTCAATAGCAAAAATTCAGCACACAGATTTAACATATCAATCAACTTGATATGATATTGTTGGGGTATGAATCCAGTTTTGAACATGGTCTGTCTATCCTTGGTCTGTCAAGTCTGTATTTCCACATGGAGGTAAACTCGATCATTCAAAAACGCAAGGATATATAATTTTGTAATTACAATTATAGCTCTATGTTACGTTTTTATTTCAATCAATTGGAAAAAGGGCATTTAAAATTCACATTCAAGTTTTATGACCTTCGTGTATTAACCGCATCAAATTTTTCATCAAAACCGTTTCACCGTTTATCATCAAAATAACTCATTAATGATCGCACTCTAAAACACGTCTATCGTAGCTGTTGCTCGCTAGTAACAATTATACGCCAAGATATTTATCAGAGATTTTGCCAAAAAATTTCGCAGAAACCCATTCCACTGGTTAAGTATATAAACACATTTTGTGTTGTGTTATAAAAAATGTGATTAGAAATGTTTTTTAAGTGGAATACATCACTGATCAGAAGACATTTAATAAGGCATTCCGTTCATAATATGAACATTCTGCACTTTTGAAGGGAGGCATAATAGGATGCAAGTTAAATAAATTGATTTGGTGAATGCAAATGAATTGTCCACAATTATAACTGAAATGAAAGTGGAGCCAAAGATGACATAAACAAAGTCTTGCTCGGCAAAAGAAATATTTCTTTTCGTAGCTTGTCTCCCATCGGAAATTAATTTAAAACGCGTCCAACTCAGCGAAGAAGATAACGAGGGCTCCATTCCACCGCGAGTTCATTGTAAAAGGTAAAGATAAGGGCACGCGCAGATGACTCAGAAGAGGAATTTCATTATAGATTACTCTCCTCCTGCTTCATTCCAATTTTCTAAGACGCTGATACTAATGAACCTGTGTCAGAGGAAGACTCACTGCCCTCTCTATTCAGCGGGAAGCACTTAAAAACGACAGAAATTAAAATAACGTAAATTTCCGAGACTGAGAAAGGAGAATTACTTTTGATATACTTTGCATGATAATTAGATGATTACTTTTGTTCGCAATCCATTATCGGGCATCATTCTTCGCATATTGCCATTTTATGTTAAACAAAAAAAAAAAAAAAGGAAGAAAGGAAATGGAATGCTAAAGAAATCAGTGGGGAAAAAACCTATTTTTTTTCGCCAATTAAATTCTTTTTTTTTCCAGCGAAACAGGAAGAACTGTATTTTTATTTAAGCTTTTAAAAAATTCCATGATATTATGCCTCATTTATTCCATCGTTTTTTTTTTTTTTTTTGTTCTTCAAATAATGCAGTTAATTCCTTTTTGTTAGTTCAAAGCTCAAAAAATGGATACAACACCCTGTCTGTTTGTAAAAATGCTGTATCTTTTCTGTAATTATAAATGATAAACTGTATTCATAATTTAATAATGTCATAATCACATATTTATGATTCAAAAAATAAATTTAGATTTAAAAAAATGGAAATATTTGTTAATTTTTTTTAACTTTTAGAAAGGAAACACTTATTCAATTCAAATAAAAGCAATAATCTTGCATTAACTACTTTGTTTTCGTTTCTGTTCATCGAATATAATAAAACGAGGAAGCAAAAGTGGAAGCCATTTCTCATGTAATCTAACTTGCATAATTTGTTGATTCATTATTTGAGAAAATTCGACGAAAGTAGTTTATTTTTCTGTTTTAGAATCTAGTTTTGAGTCACAAATTTGTAGGAAGAATAAATAAGCTTCACTTTGTAGTTAAGTAAACCAGATGTAAAGATTATTCCAGAAGGTAATATTTTCAATTTTCATGCGATTTGTTTACATAAACTGAGACTTTTATTTTAAGAATTTTCTGTTGCTTTTTGTTTTATTGGAAAAATGAAATCAATCTTGTATTGGAAGCATAAAATCCTTGGCGTTAAAAAAAAAAGTAAAAATCTGCTTTATCTTGTAGTTTGAAATATAAAATCTCTACTGCATTAACTCAATTTTTGTTTTATGTCACAATTTATGTAAACCTAAATAAATGAGAAATAAAATAACTTCAGATATTAATGAACTTAGATTTAAGCTAAAGTTAATTATAAAAATAATATTTCATTTTAATTTCTTAAGACACGAATACAGGAGCTTCAATGCCACTTGGCCAACGTGCCGAGGTAAGAATAGGAGGTCCTGAATAATAAGAAGAAAAAATTTTTAATACATTGGTGATTTTAAGGAGAAAAAAACTGCTCAGAAGATATTTATATTTTTGCTTTTCAATCTGGAAAGCTATATATCTATTTTATCAGATTATTAATAAAAAAGTAGTCTTATAGTATTTGGCATTTCAATTTAGATTTTAACTGTTGCATTTCCAGAAATAAATAATTGACAAATCTTATTTTTAAAATATTGTTTAGCATTTTTTTAAAGCAAGAAACATGTTTCTACATTTGTTTATTCAATACATGATTTTTAATAATTGTTACATTGAAATGACCCTATACTGGCATATTTTATTATTTATATATCAATCAACTTATATGAAAACAATTAGTGTTTTAAAAAAACGTTTACTTTGAAAGTATACCAATTCTCTCTCTAGCTCAGTATAATTGTGTTTATATTATATATATATAGTTAGATAGATAGATGTCTAGATAGATAAACATTTGATTGATAAAATGCCATATATATATATATATATCGCTTAGACAAATTCTAACTAAAATTGTAATGACAGCGGCAATGTTGACAAATGAATATATATTATATATATATATATATATATATATATATATATATATATATATATATATATATTGTTAAAACATTTTTCTACAAATACCGTCACTCAATCGTAATAACGCAGCGCATTCAATCGCTAGTTCAGCAATTTGCTTGCTGTCTAATCCTCTAATATTTTTACTCGTCGGCGACTCCGACTACTCCCACACACACGACTTCCCTATAACTTCAGAGTGCCCGTCTTTTATAGTTCCGGGAGGCGGGGCTAGAATCTTCCAGACCAATCAGGACGTATCACGGTTCTTAGTGGATGGATCGTGAAAGTTCTCGAACTTTCCAGTATTATCCATTTAGTCGGCAAACTCGCCAAGTCGCCAAATGGTCGCCAAGCTCAAGCACGCATAGAAAAAATCTTACAACGGTTTTAACAGTTTGTTCCACGATGGCACTATTCGTGCCGGATAGCAAAATTACAGATTTGTAACATTGTTCCCCTCTTCGAAGACTGACGTCCCGGCAATCCCACTTCAATACAACAGCTGGTGTAGGCTTCCGAATGATGTGATGATTGATGATGCCTTAGGCGACTTCCACACTTTCGAAGATCACATCATTTGCTAATTTGGCGGTGACTAAAGATCCATCCGTACCTTCTCACTGCTTTTGACTCGGACCTCTTCGTCGTTTCGGATAGTACACCCAGACTTGATTCCGCTCCTTAAAATACAGGATGTCCCATGGAGCCAAACATCGCATCGTAGCTGAGCTCTCCGGAACGTATTCTAGCCAGGCTGATCGGTTGGTCACTTTCACTTCCTGCATAGAATCCAGCGAATATCAGGATGGTCCAACAATGCCCTCTGGAGTCCACTCGAAAGCCAGGTATTCGCCTTCATCGTCAAAGCTTCCGCGGGAATATCTCCGCTTATTCCCGGCTCATTCTCGACACTTGAGAACTGTCCGCAGCTCTCAACACAGGATCTTCTAAAGAGCCCATCAGCCTTTGCTGGAAGAATTCTTTTGCGACGACGTAGCTTGACCAGATACACAGGAGGTTCTTCGGCTTCTATTTGCATCACACTTCTTTGCAAATCCACAGTCGAATTCTTGAAGGAAGTCCAGGCCGAGACCACAAGGATCAGCGATACCAGGCATGTAGTCTTCATCCGTATCAATCTGCAAGGAGCTACTAAGAGGCTTGCAAAGAGGTTGTCCAGTCAATCTTCGGGATGAATCCAATCCAAACAGGATCTCTTTAATTCCTGCATCCATAGTCATCGAGCACGGGTCGCCACTAACAGACCCGTCCAAAGAGAGTTCATCTTCTCCATCCCCAAGTGTCTGTTCCTTCGATTCCAATTCAGGGATTTCAGCTCTGCAATTATTTGACAGTCTCCCTGTTCGTGCATTTCCTTATTGAACTTTGGTTCATACTCCGGGTGGCTAAGTTCCTCCTCAGTGACACTGGTCTCCATTCGGTCTTCGGTTTTTTCTTCTTCCACTTGGCTCTCACCATTTCCTTCAATTTCTTTTCTGATATCTTGGACATCTTCGATTTTGTTACCTTTTAAAATTTCTTTCTTTAATTCATTCTTTATTTCTTCATATCCGGCTTTCAATTCCTCTTGTACTTTCTTCATCTCTGCCATCATGGCAAGTAGCTCTGCGAATTTTTCATCCATTCCTCTGGTCCAAGGCATACACAGGAAAATCGAACTAATCCCACTTCTGACACCAAATGTTACAAAATTTTTTCTACAAATACCGTCAATCAATCGTAATAACGCAGCGCATTTAATCGCTGCGTTATTACGATTGGAGAAGTAATTTATTTATTTCGCTCGACCTAAATAGTAAATAACAAACAAAAAAAAATTGCAAAAGGCAAAAAAATATTCAGACTTCTGAAAGTTTGAATCCAATTCCCAAAACATAAAGGTATAGGACAGAATAAATATTTTTTCTTAATAATTCTTAAATTTTAAAAGAATATATGTTATTACAATCAAATGACTTCGATTCTTTACAGTTAAGTTTATGAAATCTCTTGCGATTTATTTTAGAAACATCAATATTTTAAGAAAATTAATCATACATTACAAAAGAACATTAAAACCCTATCAGATTCTAAAACATATTATCAAGTAAGTCATTTCAATAGGATTCTCAATTCAATAACTATAATAGGAGGAATAAACTTTGGAGATCAAAATAATGTGAACGTGCAGGAATGAAATCGAATGTGGATTTCGTTATTCACAGTAAAGATTGCCGAATTAACTCAACACGTTACGTTATCGCAGAATCTTCTTAGATCCCTCTTTGTTAGTAGAGCTACTTTTTTTTGTGGAAAGCATCTAAACTAACTCTGAAACCTCCATCTGACCCTATTAGCAACTTCAGGCGTATTTCTTTCAGAAAATGCCTTAACAGAATCGATTATTAACAATAATATGTTTAAAGAGTCGAATAAATTATTCAAATTTATAAAACTCATAAATGAATAACAGAATAAGAATACCAATATTAAGCTGAACTCTGTTTATTAATGAAATACTTATCGAAAATACAATATTGGTCCTTGTAACTTCGTGCTATTTTTAATACCATTGAATTCATCAGGTTATATGTGCAGTTAGAATTGAAGTTATTTGTTCATTGAAAAAAATTTACGAAACTCTGAAAAGTCCGGATGTTTATAATTTTGGTTCTTTTACCCCTTTTTCATAAAACAGGGGAAAATTATGAATTTTATTTTTATAAATTATTGAAGGGAAAATAAATAAATGTATATTTTTCTCATTCTTTCGGAAATCCCTGATGACTCTCTAAGAGACATTTCAATGATTATATGAAAAAGAGGAACTTTTAAAAATTGAATTTTGTAGAATTACTTTACACACTCTAAAAAGTCTAAGTATATTAAAAATGTTAAATATCATAATTAAATTTAAAAATCGTTTGAGGACAGTTTTTAAATCTTCAGTTGAAAACACTTGAATACATTCTGACATAAGAGGAATTATAAAATTTTACGTTGCATAGTAATTAAACTGTTATAACCTTATCAAGAAAAAAAGTGACGGGTAATCTGAAACATTTGAGAATATTGGTGCATGCACCGTTCATTTACTACAAAAATGAAGCAAAACATTCTAAACGAAAAAAGAAAACTAAATACCCTCCTATTCTTTTCAGGATTTGGTTCGGCCGAAATTGTATTATCAAACAGAAAATGATTTATTTTTGGAAATAAATAGTATTTTAGATTAGAATAAAACTGATAATGTTTGAGTCTAATGTCTAAGTCATATCCAACAGCCTAAATTTTTAAATAATCTATTATTAAATTTTTTTATAAATTTAAAACAGAAATTATAATTGTTTTAGAAAGTAATTTCTGCCCATTCAGGTGTAATGAAGCCCAAGGGATTTGTTTTCTAAATCCCTTTCAGTACACTTATGAGACCTACGCCAGTGAATGAATTCGTGTAGAAAATCAAGAAAATTAACTTGATAGAAAATTATTTTTGTAATAGAGTCAAATTAAAATGTATTTATGTCAAGAATTGGTAGGCTAATAGTGAAAAATGAAGTTGATTATTCTTTTAGGTCTTTTGAGGAATATTTTACAAATATATCATTATTTACATAAAAATGAAGGCATAATTAACTGAAATAGCAAACGTCCCTCAAAGCAATGCGGAAGAATTTCTATTTCGTTTATAAAATGATTCGACATTTATTCGACATCATTATAATGAATTTTATATATTAAAAAAGTACTTATTATACGTGTCTTTAGTTTATTCAGATTTCTCAGTTTATGTGAGTTCAACATGAAATGATTTCGGATAAAATTTTCAAATACGAATTTTTTTAAATCATATGTGCAAAGTTATTTAATAAAATGATGCAAGGTCTTTTCAAATAAGGGATTTTCGAAAAGCTATTATCTCATATAAAATGAACATATTTCCCTTCAATTCTAAAATATTATTATATAAAATTAAAAGAGTAATATTTCTTGTTTCTTTTATTTGCAAAATGAGATTTTTTAATCAAATTTGAAGTCGCATCTATTTTAATACTATATTCATCAAGTAAAATAACAGGGTTATAGTACATAACTGGACAAGATGTGAACATAATATATTAATTCATTCTAACAACATCACAACTATAAAGGACTTTTAAATTGTAAATTTAAAATGAAAGAAATGATAAGTATTTCAAAATAAACTTACATTTGAGATCTCCAAAGACAGATATTTGAACTTACCTGAAAAAGAAGGAAATAATTCTTTAAATATTTAAGCAGAAAAATAATTTAGCACAAATTTATGTTTCCTGAAAACAAAGAATGAGTTTTAGCATATCCTACAACATGAAAATTCACTGACATGCAAGTCCAAAATAATTCCTTATTAATGGACAAACGACATAGTTCATCAAAAGTTCTTTAGACAAATGAATACACTGATGTTCTTGACATTGTTCTGCTTTACTACTTTAAGTGTAGCATCATTAATATGCTCAGCTACATCCACTAAAAGCATATATTTATATGAGCATTTTACGGGAAAAAATTGAATTTTTGAAAGCAAACATCGCTCGTAGTTTACAGCTCTTCTATTCACACACAAGTAGCTGTCTCATATGATGAAGACTGTTATGCCTTCGATTTTTTTCTCATTAAACGAATAAAATGTAACAAGTTTATTTTAATTACTGGTATCTTAATTTAAATAACATCTACTCAGCGTTAGTTTTCACTATCCACGAACAGAAAATAAGGAACACAGGTTAAAAAATAAAAATAATTTTATTGCATGAAAAATTCTCTGTGGTTCAAGTCTGTTTTATATTTTGGATTACACCTTATTGTAACTTGAATCATTCTCACTGAAAAAGTCAAGATGATTAACATGTTTCGGATTTGTGATCTATAGTACAGGAAATGCTTCTGATTCAAGTTATAAGAGGTGACAGTACGCTACTCTAACACCTGGCCCTTTTTACAGATTATGTTTAAATTTTCAAATAAAATGCGGAATCACTTACCAAATTATATTGCGTAAATCAGAATATAACGAATATCTGCAAACAAATCCTTATCTTCAAAAATTACTTTGCAAAAAGGGTTTCATAGTTGCAATTAAAAACAGCCCTGAATGGTGAACGACAATTATTTCCTTCTGAGAAATAGGGAAATGCTCGACGTTTTACGACAGTTTGCAGCGGAACATACCGAGACAAGGGTTGGGTGGTGATATAAGGTACATTGGGACCAAGGTGAAAGTTTCTATATTCAAACAAAGATGAAGTTAAAATATTTTTTTTTTTCGATTATAAATATACTAACCGAAAATAGAAATTATTTAAAAGAAAAATTTTATTTCTCGTTTCATCATCTAGCAAGAAAGTATTTTTCAAAACTTTTCTTATTCACTTTTAGCAGATCCTTGTCTTGTTTTTCTTTCATCAACTTTAATGGATATTGCTTATTATTTGAAATAATATCGCAAATTTGTTTTTGTCTACATTATGCTTAGTTTTTTTTTTTTTTTTGCTTTTTGTATTAATTTATTATTTTTTTTATTAATTTATAAGATTTCATTTTCATAGAATGCAATAAGGAATTTAAATTAGTATATACTGTTGCACATCATCTTTATTATGGTTTTATTGAAAATCGAAAAAATTTAATTGCATGATTTTTCTTTTCTTTTTATTTCATAAGAGCGTGTGGTTGCCATCGAAAAATGCAATCAAACTGAATTTCAGCTCCTTAATTATATCTGAATTTTAAAAACACGTCTTATGGGGACTTGATAAATGAATGTTCCGTATGCTTAGGAATTTTAACTTGTAACGCATACGCACGTTAAACTAATTAAAAGACATTGTAATAATAAATCTATTAAAAGGGTTCAAAATTGATCTTGGTGGAAGTAATTGCACTATCAAATCTGAAAAATTTCACACAACCGCTAGATTTCATATTTTTAAGTATATTCCTTAAACTGCTTATTAAATACATTCCTCTGAAAAAGCTGTACGTTTGTAAAAGGCATTAGAAACTTTCTATTTATAAGAACAACATGTTATTTTAGGCTAAATGAAATAATTAACATTTTAACATCGGTCTGCTAATATCTAATGCTTTTAATTACTCCTACCAAAGACAAAATTCCCGGGCATTTCCCATGGTGTTGGTAATGGACAAGGAATATCTTCTCTTCGCGAAATCTTGTAAATTCGCCGCTGTGGTTTCCGGCAAATAGTCTCGCGAGTTTTGCATTTTTATCCTCCTTTTTTGGCCTGTATGCATTGCACCAGTCTTTACTTAAACTTAACTCTAAATACGAATATAAGGTGAAATTTTATAATGAACTTTAAGAATACTGTTAAGAATTAATTAAAATCAAAATCACAAAAAAATGGAAATTTATGTAGCCAATATTCTTATTTTCATTTTCATACTTTTTAAATTTGCTTATTATTTGTAATACTGATATATATTTTCGCAGATTATATGGGGCGAAGGCGTATCCATTAAACGAGAAATCACTAAATCTGGAATCGTGTTTTGAACAACATACAGCACTGGAAATATTTCTGGAATGACATACTACACTGGAAGTATTCCATGTGCACTCACAATCTTTACGCTTGAAGATGCACGTACTCTCATAATACCACGAATGAAATGCGCACTGAAGTAAAGAGCGAGGGTAAACGTATTATGTATATAAATCAAAGCCTTGTTACTATTGCATTAATACCTCAGCCTTTTTTTTTACTCTTATCGATTTTATCTTCCAACTATCTTTGCTATGTTACTCTAACTCTGTCAATTCGGGGATTTGCAAACCTCTCTTTCTAGCTTATCATTATTCAAGATCTTTCACTAAAAGTATTTGTTATAAACATCTTATTAAAATCGTTTTAAAATAGTCTTCTTCTTTCTTGGATACTTTTAAAATTTAATACTCTCTATTTGAGAATGTGAAATAGCTTCTTCTTTATCAATTCTAAAAGAAAAAAATGTAAGGAACTCGAACATAATAAAGCTTAAAGCGTAGATTTTAAGCTGCAGTATAAAATAATCGGTTCCTTTTCAGGCTGCACTCAAACAATTGCAGCATGAAATGTTAGCAACCTCTTACAGCATTTTTTTTTATTCTTCATTCTCTTTCTCTTTGTTCAAGAGCATGTGCAGAGCGGAAACATAAAAATCTTCTAACTACCGCTTCCAAAGAGCAGCCGAATTCGAGGCAGCGGAATTCTCCAGTGTGGCTGAAAGAAATATAAAAACACGAATAAAATCGGATTTGCCACCCTTTTATGGATGGTCCATGAGAAAATTTCCACTCCAAAAAACAGGCGTGTCACACTGCAGTAAATTATTGTGTTTTTCAGGACCTCTAACATTTCTTTCCTTGCATTTTTATACATATATGTATATATATGCATTTCTTCTTCCGCATTTTCCATTGCTGTTGAATCACTTTTGTGCAGCTTTTTAGGGAATAAAAAAAAAGTGCATGTCCGAGTCCGAAGAAAAATTTCATTATAAGTGAAAACGCGATCGAAGGATGTCAGCATAATAAAGAGGGGGAAATACTGAGCTCCGTAACCATTTTCTCTATCAGAGAAAGAACTATTGAAACCCACTTTGAATTTCATTTTTCTTCATCCGCAGAGTCTTCTTTATTCGGAAAATTTTTCTTTCTTGGTGGTGGAGGAATGATAATAAAATCTACTCGGAAAAGCTAAGGTCTCCGCTGTGCACCGAGGAAGGATCTTAAATCCAAATGAAATTCGTCTTGGCAATTGTTTGTCTAGAACCCGCTCGTGCTTACCTAAATGAAGATCATTCATAACCCTCAAGGCGGACATTCCTTTCGAATTCCAAGTTTTTGTAATAATGTCTTTCGTAATAGTATGTACGTGGTTCGACATAAATTTATTCTTCTGAAAGTTACATTTTATTGATATCGCGTCTACATTGGAATGACGCGTGCGCTTTATAGCTTTTTTAACAACACCGGTAGTGCTTCCATGACAGTTTCTTAAAATATGGTTAATGATAGCTCTCTTGTGTGAAGTTTTTCAGAACAGGTATTTTTTTGCAAACAAATTTGAGTAAATTTTCGTTCATTTACAAAAGCGTGGAACTTTATTCGGATTTTAAAAAGGTCCGGTTGCATGATGAGCTCACATGAATTGTTCACTAACTGATCATCTATTGCAGGAAGATTATATGATAATTTCTTTAATTCGTCTTCAAGATCAATATATATATATATATATATATCCGAAAATCAAATATAAAAAAACTTTGAGCATAATAATCATTTGCGAAATACAAAAACATTATACATACTACTGCAAAAATCTCGGCTAGAAAACATTTATGTATACGTAGGATTTTTGTTTTCATTTATTCGCCCAGGTGAGCTCTCTGCTACCCCTTTCGACTCTGTCATAGATTCCCTTTCGTTTGTACATCTCTCCTACCTTCATTTATTTTTTGCATCGCTACGTAAATGTTAGATGCAGTTCTACACAGCGTACATAAAGCTTTAGTTCTTAATGCTTTTTTTTTTATGTGGAGGTATTCGTTTCTCATGCGTGTGCCACTTGTTCAAACATACGTTCTTTCTTCGCACATTAAAATCTTTCTCAAAGCTGTTCGAGTGGAACTATTTGGTTACCTGTCATACGTGTGTGCAATAATATTGTAAAATCATAACACATTTGGAAAATGCCACTTTTCTTATTGTGCGCATTCAATCTTGAATGCAAGTCTATTATTTTCAATAAAATGAGGAAAGAACAGAAGATCATTCTTAAAAATTCATTTATACCGATGACATGAATATTAAGCACAGAATAGCAACTCGAAATATCTTTATATTCTAAATACTATTTTTAGGAAAATCATACTTCAGTAGTAGGAAATGTTTTACAAATCGCACTTTCACATAGTCAGTCATTTGAAAGATTCCAAATAAATGATTGTTGTTGTTAAGATCTGGTTAGAGATGTTTCTAAGATTTCTTTTTTTTTAATATACTAATTACCAAAATCGAGAATTTTCAGAGCACAGTGAATCATTTCGTCTTAACTCATTTAGCTACTATTCAAATGAGGTGGAATTCTTCCTTTTAAATTTTATTAAAAAAATTCTACATAAAAAAATATTTTCTTTAGGAATTTTAAATAGAAAAAGGGCTCTTTTCACTTTTATAGGTAAATTCTATTATATTATTTTCCTTAATTTTTATTTTTTATTAAGGATTTTAAAATCACATTGTTTCTTTTGATTTCTATCAAGAATTAACAAAAAGATAATGCATTCAGAATCTCTTAAAATGATTACTATTTTTTTCAATAAAAACAAGAAAAAACTTACAAAAATTTAAAAAAATCTCTGACTTATAACCTATGTCAAGTATGTGACATAATTCTTCTATATTTGGATCTACAAAATCAATACACCATGTTTATTTTACCAATAAAGTAAATTGCAAGAAAATATTTATTATTTGAAACGACATCTCCAATGTTCTTTAATGAATTTTAATTCATCTTTACAAAATATAATTAATTTACTTTACAAATATATTTAATTTTATAAGCCATTCACTCGAACAACCTTCCGTTTCTATTTAATGTTATTGCTTAAAATCCGACTGGAAAATTTCACAGCTCTGAAATCCTCAGCATTGTCAAGGTTAGGGATTGCAATATCGGACCAAAAGTACAATACCGGTATTCGGTATTTTTTAGATCTTAATACCGGTAGTAGAAATTTTAGAAAAAGAAAGAAAACACGGTTTTTTTTATTTTTTTTATTTGCCAGTTTTATTATAAAGGGTAAATATCACAAAAAATAATTTGCAATTTATAAATTATAACAGTATATAAAGACTCACAAAAAAGTAAAGGAGCATCTTATTCATTTAAATAACAAAAAAAGTGTAAACATCACTATTCAGTCTGTGGTAGTATTACAAATTTTTGAAATGTGATCTTAAAAAACATAATGCTTCCATTGTACTGTCATTAAGCCTGGAACGTAATTTTGTGCAAAAATTACTATCTGTCGAAAACGCTCTTTCGGCATCTATGATAGTTAGTGGTACTGTTAGCAATGCGCGATATACTTTTTCCAAGTATTTACCTCTAAATCCCTCATCTTCAAATAAATTAATTTCTTATCGGATGGTTTTGGATATAGCTGATTTCTGTATTGTATTTTGGTTAGTTGACATGTTCTTATTTATCGCTAATTCTAATTTTTGTTCAAGAGACAATTCCTTTTCACTATCGACATTAGTGCCATCACAATCTTCGATAACTGTACCAAATTCTTCTGAATGTGGATAGGTTTGCGGGTAAACGTTAAGAAAATTTACTATAAACTTTATCAGATCTGAATTGGTTAGTCTCTTTTCTTCTTTTTCATTTTCATTTTTAAAATCATTATAATTATATAAATACCGTAAGACATTTTCTATTTCAGTACACCTTCCTTCTGTGCGATTTTTCAATGTAATATATAATTCTTCAGACAGTGATGTGTGCTGTTCTTTCAGTGACTGCAGCGTGAAATGTATTGCTACATTAGCTGTTAATAAATTAGAATCTCTCCAGACAGTTTTATTGGAAGTAGAGTTGATACAGTTCTGGATATTAAGTCGAATTCACTAACTGAAAAATTAATTTGCAGGCGATTATTGCTTTTTGGATTGGATTTCTCAGTTTCAAAAATCGTTCCATCATTAGGAGTAAATTGTTCCAACGTGTTTTAGAATCTAATACAAACATATATTCTGTTTTATTTTCAGTTAGTATATATTTTTGTAATAGGGCATTTTTTTGCAGGGGAACGTTTAAATATCTTAAAAAATTTTCGAATTTTATAAATTATAGAAAACAATTCTTGATGGGTTAATATTTCATCCTCGTTAGCAATACCTTCTTCAACGACTGCATTGTCATTATCTTCATTGACATATCACTCTCACTCTCTTCAAAGTCGAAATCCGAAGTTTTTATATCCACGATTCTTCTCTTCTTTATTTGCGCATCCTAATGCATACGCAAAAGCGCCGAGGGTTTTACAAACCGTTATCAAACAGTATTTTACTTCTCTTTACTTATTTTGCATTCACAGTCAAATTCATTTCACCCGTTAGGGAGACATAAAATCAAAAACGTATACTATTTTGCTATGTTGGCGATCCCTGAACATGTAGTGGAGAAAATTTTAAAAATTTCTAGCAAATACCGAAAAACCGGTATTTAAACTTGTGAATACCGGTATTACAAAATTGTACAAATGGCTCAAAATACTGGTATCCCGGTGTTGCAATTCCTAGTCAAGGCTGAATAGATTACTTCGCTGATTCAGCCTCTGGCTCATTTTTCAATGGCCGCTGATCATGCATTTGCGGAAAGTCTTTAGATTTAATTCAATAAACTTCTGAAAATTCTTAATTTTATCTTAATTTTTAAAAATAATTCTTAAATTTTATCTTTCGATGAAATATGTTTAAATTAGAATTCGAAATGCATGCTTTTATTTGCATATTCAATTACAAAAATAAACAAGCCATTGAATTGTATTCCTCATTCATATTATTTAAAATAATCCCAATTCAGCAATCAGTTTATCAATTATTATAATAAAACAAAAAGCTAGATTTAAAAACTTTTCAAACAGTAAAACAAAAAATAAAACAGATTCTTATTTTCTGAAACATTCTTTATAATTGAAACAATATGCTATTGATCCACGAATTGAAAATCAATAACATTCGGCTAACTGATACTTGCAAAAATTTTTATAGATGCCTTTTCACCAAAATTATATTAAATAAGAACAAACAATTTGTGAAAACACTTTTATGCTTTTATTTTCTAAGTTAATTTGTCAAGCAATGAAACTGCACCATCAACAGACCTTAACTAAGGAATTGTTTCTGTGTTTTATTCAATGAGTTTTAATCCAATCATACATTTTATACGATTTCAATTCTGTATTATGTACAGAAATTTTGTTCTGTATCTTTAATGAGAGATCTCGCAAAAAATTTCTGCAGCTGTCATCGGCTTCCATTAGAACCCTATGAAACTATGCTTGAATTGTAAACCGAATAGAATCTGTATCAATTGTTTCCCTTTTTACATTCATTTTAAAAAGAAAAAGATACTCTGAAAGCATTTAGTTATTGTTACATATCCTAAAAGCTATTTGATGAAGAAGAATAAAATTTGAAGCAGTATGTTTTAAGTCTTGTTCCGTGATTTAGCATTAAAAATATTTGAGTTTCTGTTAAAATTTTTGAATCTATCAATTAAAATATTAAATTCATAAATTCAGATTCCCAGTAAAATTCATAAATTCTATTTCCCGGGTTTCAAATTCTATTTCACAGTAAAATAAAAAATACAATCGTACATTTTTAAAAATGCAGACGCTTTGTCTTGTTTATTTTGTATTTTAACCGCTTAAGGACGTTTACTGTGTACACATGTCAATCCAATTCACAATTCATTTTGGCACGGTCGATGTGTAATATTTTATCTAAAAAATGAAATCTAATTCGTTTTATAATGATTTTTTTTTCGGAATTTATTATGCAACCATTTGTACTGCGTTCGAATTTAAAAAGGGCTGGGGGACATGAGGGAGTTTAAAAAATAAATTTAGCAGTTAGCTAGTTAATGTAGATTAAGAATTATTTTCAAAGATTCATATCTTTAAATATATTTGAAAACCTGAAATTCACATTCAACATTAGAAATTTAAGAATTTAAGTGCTTGTAATTTGCGTACCATTAAATCAAAATTACAAAATATCATATTTATTGAGGCTATTTTAATGTGAATTCGAAATTAGTTGTTAGTATTTAAATTTGTGTAAATTTAAATATGAAGACAATCTCTTGCATGAAAAATATTTCATTCACTTTTAAAAAATATATTTCTACCATAACGGGTATTTACAGTTTTAATATGCAATCACTAGTTTCAGATTAACGAGCTCTGTCAGAGGTTAGACTGTTTTTCGACGGAACTGCCCGGAGTTCGGTGTGAGGCCAGAAAACCTTTCATGCAATTTGTCCGTGTATTTTGCTATAATATTTATATGCTACTGAAAGCATTTATTATATTCCCAGATATAGTCATTTGTTGTCCTTTTTTTAAGTGAGGAAACTTTTACTTTGTGTCTATTTTATTTTCAAATATTCAGTACAAGAATCTTTTTATATTCTCAAAATATCCAGTAAGCCAATTTAACCTGCATTTTCAAAGAAACAACACATATTATTTTTATTCCGTTTCTGATGTATTAACAGTTTAAAATCCAAATCATCCTTTTTTTTTCCTAAATAACGAATATCTTCTTTTGAAATCACTTAAGATAAATGTTCAGTTCGAAATGACAAATGTGACTGATAATAGTCACAAGCCTGCACATCCCAGAGCGAAAATGCATAATGCATCACTTACTAACGTCTGACTTTCTGCCTGTATCTGAAGGAACAATCACCCGAAATCAACTATTCAGCATTCTAGTTTTATTTTTTTCTTCCAAAATAAATCAAGATTAAAAACGGTCCCACGTTTATCACTTAAAACAAACAACAACAAAAGAAAAACATTCCCGATTTGGATTAACGAATTTTATTCCATCCACATAAAATCTATTTAGTTTAAATATTTATGATGCCCAAGATATTACACGTAACTCTTTATATAAACACACAAATATATGTATTTTAGTTCATCTTTTTTTTCCCCCTTCGCCGTCTGCCAGCGTGTAGTATCATTGATGGATAGGGCAATCTATAAATAGCATTCGGGGGTCTCTGTCTACTTATCATCATGATGCCGCTCCAGTTGGAAAGGTGCCAATATCTTTGCGTCCAACCGGCAGCTTTTGAGAAGTTTTTAAGCTGTGGGATCTAACTGGTGGCAAAGCGATAGACTTCGCTGCGAGGAGGGCTTCATTTCTTTGTGATGATGTGCCCAGAATAGTTATGATGAGGAGATAATGGGCGCATGCGCAAGAGACTAGAGATAACGTTCATTTTTTTTAATGCTGTGGATTATTTGTTGTTCCCGCCGATGTAGGCCATGGGTAACTCGAAATTGACGAGAGAGAAAATCTGTAGCAGTATTTTTCGTTGTTTATGTGTTTTAGATACAACTTTGCGTAACATCCACTTATCTTAAACGGCGATTTTTTGGGGAGGTGGAGGGGATTTCTCATAAATTGTAGAATTTTAAAGATTTATCAATATCAAAATATGAAGGGTTTTCCTCTAATTTTAAAAATGATATTTTGTTTTTTATAACATAAACTTTTTGTAAAAAACCTTCACGTTTCAGTCTCAATAGAAAACAAAATCTTTTCATTCCTTTAAGGTTTTGTACCTTCCAATGGGTTCGTTAAGCTATCAAGATAATACGTAATGGTAAGTAACACTCGTATAAATTCTACCATTCATTTTACATCGACCCATTAATAATTAAACATAAATATTTATTAATATCTCGTCAATTATTACATATAAAAATTTTCATGTAAAAACTGGCATAACCAGTCTTACAGAATGCCACGCTCATTTTTTTTCACTCATTAGTCATGTTTTATTTCAAATACCACCATTTTTCTCATACTCTTACTCACTCAAATAGAAAAAAACTCAAAAAATCAAATTCCAGTCATATTTGGTAAAGTTTACTTCCAGTATCACAGTATAAAATTTTATTGTTAAAATAAATGACTTTAAACAAAAGTGTAACAGTTTTGAAAATGAAACTTTTAACATTTCAATGCAATATTTACATAAAAACTCAATAAAAATTATTAACTGAATGAACTCAAGAAATCCTAAATGGTTTAACACATTTTAGATACTTCATTTGCATTTAAATCATATAATATGTCATTAATTTATATTTCTAATTTTCAAGCGAGCTCTTTTGTTTCCGATACTTCTAAACACAAATTTAACATATTAGGGTGAAATTGACTTTAAAAATATTTAACATCCTCTATCGTAGAATCTTTAAACATGTATAAGTTTTTATCTTATAAGCTTATTAAGTTTGAAAAGAACTTTCCAAAGCCTGCTGAGTATTTCTTCTTAAAAGTTCTGTGAATGCAAAAATAATAATATATCTAACTCGGTAAAAAATGTATCCTTTTGCTTCCAGATTCTGTCATAAGTTTTAATTACAGCTAAGTTCATTTTTATTTAAAAATATTTTAAACATTTTTTTCAACTTTCCAGACACAGTCATTTTTAACAGACTGAACTTGAAAAGCATTTATTATGCATGAAAAAGATATTTTCTTTTTGTTCCTTGTTCCTGTCAACAGCATACGTAAAAAGCCTATTATCGCACTCAGTTAACAACCTTCGCTTTTAAAAATGCAGGCTTTCCTTGGCTTTCTAATATGACGTTGAATGCAAGTTTCCACTTCGGAAAAAAAAAAGAATGTTTTACTTTCAAACAAAACTTATTTTTGTAGTCATGAATACTTCACTTCGTTTTATTCAAAAGATACGCACGAATTCGCAGGCAGAAAACGATTTTTTTAGCATGTTTGTCCACTATGTTGGTAATGGCAGAGCTGCATTAAAGTAACATGAAAAGCCTGAAGCATTTTGTGCGAAAAAAATATAAAGTGCTAAAGGTGTTTTTTTTTTTAAGTTCTGAAATGCCCCGGCTGTTTGTTCACCACTTGACACTTTATTCTAATTTCCCTCATTTTTGCGAGGATGGAACAAAATTCCGACTCAAGTGAGAAATAAATGATTTCCAAAAACGGAATTCAATAATTTTGAAATATCAACATGAGTTAAATTTAAAGCAGAATTTTATTTTCAAAAATAATAATTATATATGAATACATTGGCATTTCCAATATATTAAAAAAAATTCTTTAAATTTAAATTCTCCCTAACATTTTCTTTAACATTTTGGTTCATTTTTAAAGATATTTTTTAATATTTCATAAAGAAATTTTTACTATGATCACATAAAACTCTTTTCAATATTAAAGAGAAAGAATAATACGAATATGTTTTTCAAAAGGAAATAACATTGAAATAGAATTCTCTTTAAAATATTCTTTCATGTTTTAATTTTTAAAAATTATAAATAAAGGCTATAATCAGTGCAGAAGTTTCTAAATATTTCAATTAGTATAATAATGTCTATGAAATAAAAATTTCCTTTAAGTTGAAGAAAGGACATTTGTTTAAAATATTTTTCCATATGTTTATTAATATTGTTGGTTACAATGAGCCTTCGGTTCCATTTATATTTTTTAAAATATAATCCAGACTTCACTTTTGTAAATTTTAATATCTATATTTATTACCTTTTCAGAAAATAAAGTCACAATTCTTTCTTCCTTCCTTTTTTTTTTTTTTTGTAACTTTTTACCTGTGTCAATTGCAATGGAATGAATGAATACTCTAATAAAATTTTTACTTATTACTTGATAATTTGTAAATATAATTAGCTATTATATTCGTATGATATTTTCACTAAATAGACACGCCATTTTTTTTTCGTAATTTGACACATTACCTTGTGACGACTCTGAAATAGGAGCCATGGTGATACCAAACCGATTCCACTGTGAATGTCGAATGCACATAAGGTGCTATGAGTCGTTACACTGTTGCTGGCTCAAGTATCGTCTTCACTTTCTGCAAATGAATTTTATGGAATCCATACCAAAAATTTCAAAAATCTAAACACGCAGATTATTTATTTATCATCAATTTACGTGTTCTTTACTATGCAAATTATAATTGTATCGAATTCAACTTTATAAGCATTCTTAATGCTTTGGTCACTATATTTTAATACAAGTATGGAATCTAAAACTAGTCACCGATTAAAGAATGAACATAATATAACTTTTTGTGACTCCGCTTTTAATTCTCAGAAATCAAAATGGTTTGAGAAAATTCTAAACAACGGTAGAAAGTAATTTTTTTTTTCATAAATTGCTTAAAAGGTTTGGAAATATTTCTTCTAAATCTGCCGGGAATCTTCATTTTCGTTTGATTACAATATATATATATATATATTACTTAAACCTTCAAAAGATTCGGGCCTCCTCCAAAGATTTAAAGAATTCTAAATAATTATATTCTTTCTTTTATTTAAATCCTACTTTTAAGCAAAAATTAAAAATTCACGCGACTTTTTAATCCTTTTAAACGTAACCTCTTTTAATACTTAGGAATAATGTGCCGATACTCCTTTTCTCCAAACGCAGTTTTTAACTGCGAGATAAAAATTCCAATAGCTCTATCTTAAGAACACTAACTCTGAAATGAGTGAAAAATCTAAATATATTCTGATAAAAATATGAAAAATTAATTATAATAATATTTCTTATATGATGAAAAGTAAAGAACAATAATGCAAACAGCCATGAGATATAGTTAGTGACAGGTAAATTTTTTACATATAGTTTACCATGTGTGCATGCAACAAAAAAGAAAATTAAATATCTCTGTAACATTTTCATTTATTTTAGCATCTTCAGAAAACTGGTGCCTGTATAGAAATGACTCGGAGCTATAGGTTTGTTCCAATCAACGAAATGATTAATTTAATTAATGATTAATTATGCTCTGTTTCGAAAAATGTCCTTTTTTGGAAATCGAGATTTTCTTAATAATTCGATCCAGCGGGCAATTTTATGTAAATTTACAAAATTTCGTTACAGCGTTCGCTGTAACTCTTGAGATATATTTAATTTTGTCTGATGAAAACTCCATCCAAACACATCGGGGACCATATATTAAATGACTCTGAGCTCGTTAATAACAAACAAATTACTTTTCTTTCATTTTTATTCACAGAAATGCAGGAATGCATACAATGCGATTTAGATTTGTCCTTAATACGAACAAGATTTTTTAAATTTTAAATATTTCATTCTTTTTACTTACATTTTGAGGCTATTCCATTACTTTTGAAATCAATTCATCATATTTAACTGATTCCTCTCTAGGAAATTAACATCCGTCCTAATTTTCACGGCGATTGAAATTTGTTTAGCCCATTTGTTGTTTTTTTTTAAATCACTGAGATGCAATTATTACAAAGGCATTCTAGGCCGAAAGAATTAGCGGTATCTTTAAAAAGGAGGGAATCTTATTTTCAGGTGGAAACAGTTGTTAACCAAATGAAAGATCTGTGAAGTGTCATGGATACATTTTATTATAAAAAAATTTATTCATATGATTTTCACATAAAAATTCAACAATATCTTCATTATTCCATTGCTCTAAGCAAATGTTAGATGTTTATATATTTGTCTGCAGTTTTTAATTACAGCAACATTATCATAATAAAATTTAAAATATTTCTAAAGTAAAAATTAATTACATGCTAAAGAACTGAAGGAAGTTAACATGTATAGTGATGAAATAATATATTGTCTAAACTTTTTGTTACCTATCCGTATGCGAATTACACAGGCAAAAAGAACTGCATTCTTCATAAGCAATTCTTATTAAGCAATTAATTGAATTATTTAGAATCGTGGTTGTATCATGGGTAGGGTTTTAATGGACTGCATGATATTTTTAAATGTTTTTCTAACTAATTAATATTAAAATACTGATATACTAACTGTAAATTACAGGATGAGGCATGCAAAAACCACTAATTGAGATAAATTAGAAAAAATCATCAAAATTTTAATAATTAAATATTTTATGTAGTTTCTATTTTAATAGCTTCTTTATCAAAATATTTTAAAACTTCAAATTTTAATAGTCATATAATTCACTCATAATATTATAAAGGCCTTCAGCCATAACGTAATATGTATCTCTCTAATTTTCTGTTAGCTCCCGTAGAATTTTTTTTCTTTAAATTAAAGTGGAAATGACTAATCTGCAATTAATATAATAATATTTTATACTGAAACAAAGCATTTTTTTAATAATATGATTACTGAAAACAGAGTCACTGAGCATTTAAATCTTATGAGCACTAACGAATATCTTTCTTAATTTATGTAATATCTCAAGAATTTGTCAACAAAATTTCTCAGATTCATCATAAGCAGATCGATTAATTAATAATGTTTAGTTTTAAATGCATACTCATTTGGCGGTGGGGAAAATGAAAAGATTTTTTGGCGGGAAAGTTAGTTTTTAATTAATAATTAAAATTCTAATTAAAAATTCAAAAAACGGGACCCCAGGTGCACATACCAGACCTCCAAGGTATACATGTTCCAAATTTGGTAGCTGTAGGTCAAACGGTCTGGCCTGTAGAGCGCCAACACACACACATTGAGCTTTATTATAAGTATATAGATAATTCTATGAATAATTATTATATATATATAATTATGAGAGCAATTATTCCATATGATGTCTTTAAGATGCATCCAGTCTAATAATCGAAAATTTATAGCAGAATTTGTTTTTATTAAACTCAACAAAACGAATTAAATTGGCATTTATAAATCAAACAAATCCTTACAAATTGCAATAATACATCTAAAATAAATTTATCAAAAAATTAATTATACTTATAAGTTTTATAATAGATAAATGTTTTATTTTATTCATTCTTTCTTAAAATTTAAAATCATTTCTAAAGTTTATAAGAACTGCGTTTTAATATTCTTAAACATAATTATATAACAAAATACGATTGTTCATATAGTTGAGGTCATATAAAAAATGACTGTCATTTTTTTTTTAAAGTCCCTTATAATTTCTTGTTTAAAATGCAAATGTTTAAGAAGAGAAATGAAAAGAATGACAAATAATAAAATAATGAATTTCATTCGAAATTTTATATAATTTTTTTATAAAAAATTCTTGTTTATCAAAAGAAATTCTTAATATCTATATTTTTCTTGAAGTTTTCTCGTTCGGCTTACGAATAAATTGAAATTTCTGTTTATAAAATTTATTTAATCTGCATCTGACCTTCATTTAAATATCAAATTTTAAAGAATGGGTCATTTATATTAACGAAAATTGCGGTAACGTAAAATAGTAATGAACCGTTAAAACTATTTAAAATTATTCGTCTTCGCATGAGTATGAAATGAATGTAAGACGTATTTTGCATTCAAGAAAGGAATAAAATGTATTATCTAGTTATATTTTGATATCTCAATATTTTAAGTTTCTGATTATATGCAATATTATAATAATTACAATTACGCCAGATGAATAGTTTTATGAAATTTGGGATTTTCATGAGAAATATTGAGCACATACACAATATCAATAAATTTAAACAAACATAATTTATTCTTTTCTTGCCACAAATTACGGAGTTTGTTATGCGTTCATTATAAAGCAGTATGTTTGTAAAATAAACAGTTGCAACTGTAAGTTTCTATTCAACAATTTCGTTTTTAATAATTTTGTATTCTCCATGTGCAGTGCATCAGCCAAAGAATAAAAATAAATAAAATACCATGTCAGTGGAAAAGCATTACTTTGATGTCATTTTTTTTTTTTTTTTTTGCGTCTTACGAAATGTTTTAGATAAACTGTTACATTGCAACAACTTGAAAAATGTTATTTGCTTCAGAAAAAGCATGATTAGTAGCATTTGAATGTCAAATGAATTGCTGTAAACATTTTGAAACTTATGAATGCACCACTGAATGCTTTGTTTTAGGCTCAATACAGAAGATTTAATATAACGGAAAAAATACTCGTAGGAATGAGTTGAACTTTTGCACGCTCCCACTCATGATTTATTAGCTCGTTTTATTCCCAAATTTAAATGTGTGGCCTTTTCAAAAATTTAAAAATTTCGTTTTGAAATTTTGTTTCGTATATTAAACATTATTTTCAATGCTAAATGTGTAGAATGTCTTCTGTGGCTTCTGGAGCAAAGAATGTGGGGGAATAATTGTATTATTTTTAAAGATATGAATGTTCAAAATTTTATTTTAAGATTAGCTCAACATTTTGTCATCTCATCATTTAGAAACGATTTGACTTAGACTAATGAAATTTAGTTTTCTGGAAGAACTTCGGATTCAATTATGAAAAATGGGTGATTTTTTTATACATATTTTAATATATAGATGTCCCTTTAGGAAATAAATAATTCAGTAATCTTTAAGAGCACGTTCATTCCTTCCAAAGTAAATCCGGGTGATGCCTATTTTTTTTTCCCAGCCTGTACTCGAACTTCTCTTCTCTGCTAACATTTCTGATTCAAGACTACAAACTATATAAACCAGTCTCATGTAGAAAACAGCTTTGATAGGGCTCACGAATGCATTCTCCAGTTACATTTTGGAATCCATTACGAATTTTTTGACAGGAAAATAGAGTTAGATTCTTAGATAGTTTGAAAGCTACATGCCATTGTTAGACGAAATAAGTGAAATAAAACGATATTCAAAAGAATCGCTAATCAAAACAAAAGTGATAGGCTTTCCATTCGATTTAATGGCAGTAGGTGAAAACCTTATACAGCACCTTCAGAAAAACACAAGAAAACAGTTCTGCACTAGAAAAATGCATCTTCTTGAAAAAACAAGCACCAATGAAATGATTCAGTAAAGTAAAAATTCATCCCAATCTATCTTCTGCAGTGGTCATGAACTATAAAAGAAGAGAATCATTTCGCCCGGACTGCCATAAAATAATAGATCTTTTGATGTACGAGTAAACAAAGACTGAAAAATCAAAAAATAACTCTGTTTTATAGTTGTATTTTGTTCCTCTATCTCTTTGATATTACCCAAGGAAAATAAATAGAGGAAGCGATGAACTTTGAAAGATAGTTTTTGTTTTCAACCATTTTTTCGGTTTTTCCCTTATTAGATAATGATAGAAACATGTTTTCGACGTCAGTCTAAAATCCATGTAAAAAGATTTAACGGAAGGTTTTGCTTTGTTACTGTCGTATAAGTCGACCAATGAGCGATGTTCATTTAACTTGCTCATTTGCTCTCAAAAAACATTCACAATTAATTATGTAAGTCATTACCATGATTTTATGCTCTGTATAAGTTTCAGAGAAATGCTTCGTGCAGTAATTTTCCAAATCTTATGTGCTAGACTGCTTCAGATCAGGAATATCTTTCATTTCTTTTATGGGCATTATTATAAAAATAAATGGAATAATTCATCAGAACTAGAGATTATTATGAAAGTATATTAAAATCAAGAGAAATTTTGCCAAAATATTTCAGAAAAGTACTACGATACAAAGAAACGAATGTTTATGCATATGATTAATTTTGATTTAAATGTACAGCTCAAATTTCAAAAAATACATCTCTTCTGCCTTATCGAAATGTATGCATTCAATTTGCCTTCATTCCATTCATTTTGTATTTACTAAGGCTGTATTAATATTAGTTAAGGAATTAGTATCAAAGAATAATTTTTTTCTTCATATGAATAATGTTTTCATGGGAGATATTTTTTAAAGAACTTAATCGTTATTTCCTTTATTCAATAATTAGAATTCTTTCGAAAACTGGGACGGCAGCAGTTAATTTCCTATTAAATAATAGTGTTACTGTAGATATTAATTAAACATATACATTAGCAAAAGATGATATAACTCTTAATTTATCGTGATAAACAGAGAGCTTAATTATTCAAAGAAATACTTTTTAATCACTACTCTCTTCATTCTGTAGAGCTCTTTCCTCGAGAGGAAGGTCAGTAATTGCCATCTTATCAATAAATAATTCTATTGCAGTTGACAGTTAAATACTATATTAGCTACAAATGGCACGCTATTGAGACTCATAAAGAGGGATGGTGATTAATTGTTTTGTATAATTTATAATATGTTTAGTTTTCTTTGTTTTCCAAGTTTGTGTTTATTCATTACATATTGCAATAGAAAGCTGATTAAAAAGATTATGAGCATATCGACAACTTGCAGTGCACACCGGCGTTAATGTCTTTCGTTTAAGCTTACCAATGCGAAACTGAAAGTAAAGACTTTCTTGCGATTGGCAACAAAACTGCAAGTTTAAAAGGATCATTCAGATTACTGTCGTCCTACTGAAGAAAGTCACAGAGTGACTTCATCTGGAGAAAAAATGGAATCTTCATGAAAATTTTCGTAGCTCATCTTCTAGTTTGCAGCTGCAATTTGCACCAAACTTTTTACTTGCTTTGCTTCAATACTTTCGTCAGTTCAGGGTGATATGTATTCCGCTTGAGGGCTATCTTTGCCTATTAGAGTAGTTTCGATTTATTAAATAGCATTTATTTTGTTGCATCTATTTCAATTGTACATTTACTTGGATTCAATAGTGGATTCCCAAATAGGCAAACTAGGCAGGGGTTCCTACAGCATCTAGGCTGAGAGGAAGCCGTAAAGAGGTCGATAAAAAAAACTTTTTTGACTTGTCGATTAAATACGCTTATAAAAAATACAAATTCTATGAATGATAAATTATTAGAATAATATGAACATCTTATCAAGTATCACTGGTCAGGTTTCCCAGCTCTGTTTCATTATGTTCACTTAGTTATTAGTCACTGCGCCGACTGCTTCTTTTATTTTTCTGTCATTTCACCTCATTGTTTTTACAATTAAATGGTCACTAGCCCCATCATATTTCTCTTCTGGAAATCATTGCGATAGAATGTCCAAAAAGTTGAATCAAAGATTTTTCAAAAAAAGACAAAAATATATTTATTTTTCCTGTAAATCTTTGTCTCAGTGTACATCTTTCTCTGTAAATCTTTGTGCTTCTTCGTGTGCTCGCGCGGGAGAGACTTTGAACAGGGAAAGCATCGTCTGACCATGATGATGGAACGTTTTGTGTTACTAAATATGCCACAAATATACAGTGAAGAATGACAATAAGCTATTTTGATGAATTTTTAGTTTGAATTTTAAAAAATGAAAAAATAAACAACATTTTATTTTCCCACTACAACATTCAAAAGTTATAATACAAATGATTTTTTACAATATTTTATAATTCAAAAAGAATTTGATTATAATTATGCCCGTTTAGTTATTGAACAAACTTTTTTTAATTTCCAGATTTTTTTAAAATTATTTTTATACATAATTTGCAAAAATATTTTTCTTTATTGAAATGAAATTCAAAGAATTTTCCTTATTTTATAAAATCTTTAAATGTGTGACTTTCGTCTATTAGAAAAAGTTAAAGAATAAAGATTCTCTTTTTATTTTCATATTTTTTTACAATACTGGTTTGCGTTCTAACCTTCTGGTTTTATTTCATTCAGCATTTGTAGAATCTAAACAAAGGCTTATAGGATATTAAAATATATCAGGGAGTAAATCCGCTATGTTACGTAAATGACTTACTTGCTATTCTTTAATTTTTCTTTTGTTAACACGTTTTGTTTCAATGTGTCTTTTGTGCTGTTTAATGTTCTCCTATAATATTTCTGAGCTGTCTCGCGTCTATTTAACATTATCATAAGAAACATAAAAAGCGTAAGAAACGGAAGTTACAGCATCAGTTGCAACAACGTGAAACTACATGTCATATAAAGAGGGTATTTAATTTCGTGAATTTTTACATGTAACCATTTGAAATTCTCATAGATGTAAATAGAAGAAAAAAAAAACGTGTTCAGTCTTAAATAACAATGTTTAAATTTCTATCTCAATTGAAAACTTAAAAAGATTTTACTGAAGGAACTAGGAATATCAAGACATCATTCAAATCATATACGACGTATATTGCAGTTAAACCAACGAGTCATCATTCGATTTGATATTTTACCTTAAATAACCTCCAAAATTGTTACTGTGTAAAAAGATATTTACTATTTAAAAACTTAACACATTATGTGTTTAAAGATATAAATGTATTGATCGTGATTTTTTTTTTTAATTTTAACATTTGGAAATCTTTTTGCATGATTTTCAACAATAATTTTCATTATTTCACTGAAATTCAAATACTTCCTTACAATGTTCCATCAAATATTTAATCACGTAATTTTCTTCCAATTTTGAAATATAAGGAAGAAAACTTTTGCTAATAATCTGCGCTATTTGCATGAGGAGCGAGAAGGGGAAGGAACACAATGGGAAACTTGAATACAGCTTAACCGGGAGTTGCATTATTAATGATATTGTGACATTCCGGAGACTTACTTCCATTAGAGAGGCTCATATCCACAATAAATAGAAAGGATACAAGATGACTAAAACAACATAGTTGTAATGTCTAATTCAATTTGATGCTTAAAATTAATGAATGAACATCAATTTGTGAATAAGAGATGAAATTTAAATGAATTGCTATCATTTATTCCATGATCTCACTATATGGTATCAAAGACGTAACAAATGGACATCAAAACATAAATTTTGGAAGAGCTCTCACATACAAACATACTCATGATTATTTTATCAAGTTTCGAAAAACTAAAATGAGGCATTTTTTGGAATAAAATTATCAAAGAAATAATGAGTATATTCGAAGAAACAAATGCTTGTTGGAATCAGAAAAATTATAAATTATACTTTGATATCCTAACCAGTTTAATCTGTAATTAATAATCGTTTCTTGATAATAGTCATTTATCGTATAACTATTACCTTATAAATCAATCAATTATTAATGATTTCAAAATTAATATCATATCCGTAATATTAATATCATTTCAATAAAACTGAATTATATTACTTTAATAAAGAACACAAATTTAATTCTTTTTTTCCAAAAATATTTGATGATGAATACTTGATGATTTTCCAAAAATATTTGATAATGATAACATCCCTTTCAAATTTTTAAAAACAAAACATAACTATTTAATATTTTCATTTATCATTTTAATATAACTATTTCACAATTCATGGCTAAATTTTTTAAAATAATAATATATTTTTCAAAATAAGCATATTCATTCTTTTATCAATTACAAATTGTTACAGCATCAGGCTTGTAGTACCAGAATGCTTACTTTTTAATTAAAATTTCCCTGCCCTTTTTTAAATACCTACTTGCGACACTATTTCATTTTAAAAACTCAATTTCGGTTAATCATTTCTGAACTGAACAACATTTTCTTTTCCTTGCTTAAATATTCTATAAAAGGAGTTTGAAAAATAACGCTAGTTTTGTTAATGTAAATATTTTGTATAGAAGTCAATAAGTGATTGCATAAGTGATCAAAACATAAATACTTACCTCGCACATTTGTTTTTTTTTTTTTACATTTATTTGACACCTCCTGCTTTTCTGTAGCTAAGTCATTCAACCAATAAGAATTTTCCTCGCTTCAATTTTGGACAGAAGGGGAGGCCATTTAAAAATACTCTTTATGCATACTATGAAAGAAAGAAGCAATTCTAACTGCAATTCACCTAATGGCTGAGCCAAACGGAAGAGAATGCAAATGTAAATTGTACGATTTGCTGAAGAAAAGTCATTGCATTTCCATTGCTTTTATGATTGAAGAAAAATATTTATCACTCGTATTCTGAGTTGAATGCGAAACAACTATTATTCATGTTGTTTTCAGTTTTTAAAAGAAATAGCATATTACGTCCACAGCTGTTGCCAGACAGAAGAAAAGAAAATGAATTTTTCTATTATATGTTAACGGAAACTTATCCATATCCATATTATTCTTTACTTTTAGATGGCATTTCTATTAATGAAATGGCATGAAAAATGGATTCGCTGTTTTTGTTGATATTACTTTCATTCCTTTTATCAGAAAGGATTTTTTTATTTGTCTCAACTGTTAAAATGAAATGTAACAAATGAAGCTAATAGGTGTGTAAATGGCAGCATGGAAATGGTCTATTCATCGGGCTATTTTACTTTTACGTTCTTTTCTAATACTAGTTGAATTCGGCAGCCCCCTTAGACTGCAAGATTTGAGAACTGAATAGATTCAATGATATCAATTCATTTATTTAGTAAAAAATCGAAATTTATATAAATGGATCATTTACATAGTCTTAAAATGATTTTGATAAACCATTTTGAAAAAGAAAATGTCTTGGAATAAAAATGACATCTTAGTATTTGAAATGAGGAATAACGTCTTCTCTTTTTAAATTGATACATCCTTCAAAATATCACCTGTGAACAAGTTGTCGATGGAAGGATAGACTTTTAAACATTCCGAAGAAAAATATTTCTTCCCAATAATTTAAAAATGTGATGAAATGAATGGTTTTAAAATTTCTATATGCAAAATAAACAAAACTATTCATTGGAAAGACGCTTTATTCTCTCTTTTTTTTTCTGCTTGGGCTCTTGTTTCTTTGTTTTGACACTCATTAGACTACAAATAGTTTTCGACACGTCTCCATTGGATTGTATTCAGGCAGAGTTTAACTCTTATTTTCATGGAAAGTAAATTATCTATTTAAGAGCTGTTTGCTGTATAAAATGGATGTTATTTACCTTAAATGAACCTATAGTTAAGGATAAATATATTCAATAAAGCACTTCAGCAGGAATATGGATAGGTTATTTTGCGACTGTTGTCAGATTATTATGCAATTGAAAAAATAAGTAAGACGAATAAGTTCTCAATCCAATTGGGATTGTTTGAAAAGACGCATTATTACTATAGTGCCTCATAAAGCAGATATTGTAATGGCTACAGAAATGTAGGTATAGATGAGAAAATGCAACGGTTCACGCTCTAACAGATCGATGTGTGATTTCAGCAAAGAATGTGAGTTATAGATCAACTTATTATACACATTATAGAATGTGATGAAAAAATGAATTTTGAGAGCAGGGAAACGACAGGCACCAAAAATGTGTAGATTGCAATTTCTATTGATCACTATCACCAGCCTCTTATTGTTAAAATATGAAGTAAAATCCGTTTCTGAAATATTAAGTTGATTCATTATCTGCAGAATAGGAGCCTGTTAAAATGAAAGAGGTCAATGCTTAAATAAAATAGGATCAACTGCAAAATACTGAGGTTTTATGTGATAGGATGTAAATACCAAATGGAACTGGTATATGGTAAGATATCTGATTGTTAACCTCGTTGATACGTTATGTTCTGACAATATATTCTCAAACCACAACATGCGAATCGAATAAATAAATAAAAGAGACGCATTTAGCATATGCCATTTGAACGCGAATTGAATCTATCAAATTTTCACCATAAGATAGTTGGAATTTCGAAAATTCCTCTTTAACTTGTTTGAGAAAAATACCATTTAAAATAGAAGAATTTATAACTGATGAATTTTGAATGGTTTTTACACCTTTGAATCCTCTCCTCAACAAATACGCATTACTTCACCCATTTTGACTATCATTTTAGGAAGCATACTTATTTTTAAGACTATTGCTTTTACTTCATACAACGCTTGCCTTAGAAATTGACTCCTCACTCTTGAATATATTTCATTCCCATTCCATCACAAATAACAAAGCCCGAGGTAAATTATAAATATATTCTACAGAAAGCATACTCGACAAGAAATCCGGCGAAACCGAACCGGCTTATATTATCCAATTTTAAAGGCCTCCCCTTCTTCCAGCTGCCCCGCAGTGAAGAAGACCTCTTGACGTCCCGAAACGATTCATCACAGCACTTGGCACAATGTTGCAGACAGAGAAGAGGAAGTAAACCTCTTCTAACGAGTTTATTTTGAAAGTTAGAATATATATTTTATGATTAGGGGCGCCTTGCAGAAGGAATACTTCCTTGTAGCGAGTGCTTGCTTTCGCTTTTTCGCCTCGTCTTATCCGGTGCACTTCTTTCTCAGCATGCCGAGCACACAAAGAAGCGAACCTCCCCTCCCTCGAGATTTTTTAAGCATGTTTGTGGAGTTTCCTTTACGTGCTTTCAAACAGCGGGATATGCTGATCAGATGTGCATTAGTAATGGAGACAAGGGCGAAAACGGGTGTCGGGGTAAAATAGCTTTGTTGTAGGAAGAGATGGAGGACCGGGCTCTGGAAGGATGTATAGAGTAGTATAGAAACATTTCATTTGATTTATTCTTAAAACGAAATTTTCAAACGTCTTTCGCGTTTCACGAAACTGAATGGTGTCTTTCAATCACAATTGGCATTGCAGAAAGATTATTTCGAAGCGTATATCCATATAACAGAATATAACTTTAATACCTAAATTCCAAACGCTCGTTTAAGGACTAGTTATTTTATTTTCTACATGGTTTCTATAACGCTTTCTATATGATTTCCTTTCTATTCCAATATGACCATTAGTCAAGATATTATTTGAAAAATGACCGCTTTCATGAGAACATTTAGATTGATATTTGGAAAAAAAAGCGGCTTACTTTCACCATTTCAGTTGCATTTCATAAACCAAACGATACGCACGACATCCAATTATAAGAAATCGTCGCTGTTTTCTCCACCCAGGTTTTCTTACCAGTCTCCCGAGTTGCGATTTCACTCGTTTCAGCCTTCATCACGATGCTCAGTGGATTCCGAATTGAAATGGCGCCCGAGAAAAACTTTACTTTATCCACTCAACTGGAAGACACTTAAAAAACAAAAATGGCGAAAGTAACGCCAAAATTTGCTCTTACTTACGCGGAAAAGAGATGAATTGAAATGAAGATTTATCTAATGGTATTTCAACAGCATTATTGAAACAATGAAATGAGCAATTGTTAAGTGAATGCGTATGAATGTTTTGGTATGCTTTGCTTATTGTTTCATGCTCTTTAGTTTCACGGTTCTTTTCTAAATTAATTTCATATTTTTTGTATAGTTAGATTTGAGACTAAAACTATTTCTGTTTCAATGTGATCGTTACTTTAAAGAGAGACATCCACATATTGAATTTGACCAAGTTATTATTTTGTTTCATTTCAGGATTTTGAACGATTTCATGATTATTTAATCTCAATTTTTTTTCTATTCTCTCGTTTCGTATAATTGAAATCTAATCTTATAGTCGCTGTTTCCAAGCGTGTATAAAGCCAATAAATAATAACGTCAAACATTCCAGGGTTGGTTTATAACTTTTCTTCCTTTACTAGTGCTGTTGTTCTCTGCCTCTTATTTTTTTTTATTTGCTTTCGGATAAGCCCTATTAACTATCATGCATCGTTGTTTGGTGCAACTGTATTGTTTATTTGTCGACTAATCGATTCTCTAGCATCAATGCTAAGTAAAATTTTGAATTCAACTTTTTATGTAGCTGGCATTTTAATAGCTTCTTCAGCAAAACTTCAAATTTTATTCATTTTATAACTCGTAACATTTTACACTGTTTAACTGTTCATATATTATGTATGTTAACTGTTCATATATTATGTAACTTTACACTGTTCTGTTCATATATTATGTATCTCTCGAATTTTTTGTCAGGTCCCGAAAAATTTGATCTTTAAATGGAAACAAAAAAAGATTTTCATATAAATGCAAAAACTTTTTTATTGAAATCAGACATGTTTTTGAAAAATATAAAATATGTTTTTAAAAAAATACGAGTATAGATATCTGAATCGTTCAACCTTGAAGCCTTATGTGCACTGAAGAGTATTTTTCATAATTTATTGGATATCTCAAAAATTTATTTAATTAGAATTTATCTAATTTTCCTAAAATTCTTTTTTTTTTTTTGCTTTACGCTTAAGAGGATTTAAATGTAATAATAAATGTAAATAATGTAATTTTATTTTATTTCTTAAAATATTATAAAATATAAATTTTAAACATTCTTTAATCCTAAGGAGTGATATTTTTGAGATTATAAATCAAAACTTTTCAACTGTGCGAAGAAATCTATGCGACTCATGCAGTTTTGAATAACAATATTTTACGAATAAACAATTTCATTAATTTAGAGCATTCAGCAACTCGGTCATTGATAGCTTTCTTTTCTAGAGGCGATCATCGAAGTGTTCTAAATTCGCTCATTATTGTAAAGTAGTGATATTCACATTTCAATAACTCAAATCAGTTTTCTATCGCATAAGAGTGGTGCTTTTAGTTTTTAGTGTCTCAAGAACTTTTTTATTAAAAATGGTATAAAGAATCGAGTGTCTGTTTAAATTAAATTCTAAATTTGATACACATTTGATTTGATATGATGCTTTGAAATGTCATGGTGGATTTAAAATACATCCATTGAAACATTCAATTGCATGCTGTTTCTAATTATTAATTCAGCAGTGGGATTTTCATTTCCGCTTTTAATTCGCACTTTTTATTTTGCTGTAAACCGATTCAATACAATTCATATTTTTAAGTGGTATCAAATAATAAGGCGAATATAATAATATATATATATATATATATATATATATATATATATATATACACGTTTTGTGAATTATTTAACAACCTAAAAAAAATCAATAATCTGGGCAAACAAGATGGTTGCCAAATTCGGTTGGTTTGTTAAATTTCCCGTAGATGTGCTAAAATTACTATTTTCTAAGTTAAGTTTGTTTTGAGTTTTAATTTAATTATTTAATCTGATCTTTTGTCAGCATGATGATAACTCGTTCATAAAAACTAATTTTTTTCATACAAGCATAATTTGTGGAGATTAAATTGTGTGTGTGTGTGTGTGTGTGTGTGTGTGTGTGTGTGTGTGTAATAAATTGTTCTAAAATATGCTTAAAAGAGTTCTTTGAAACTGATTAAAAATAGAAACTCAATTTATTGAAATTTTTTGCTATTACTGAAAGGTTTAATTTTAAGGTAGTATAAAAATTATTTTTGTACTGCTATATTTTTGGTGGGTAGCTCGGAAAACCGCTAAAATTCCGCTTCATTTTTAATTAACTAAATTAATTAACATTTGAAAAAATTTCTCATTTTTGAGCATAAAATTTCTTACAACATGCGCATTCTCACCCTCCAAAGTAAATTTGTTATATACAAGTTTGGTAGTTCTAAGTGAAATGTTCTGGCTGTAGATACACACATACGCCATTCATAATTGATATTCACTTATAACAATTGATCATTGTTATAAGTAAGGATTGTGTTTCAATTCTTGTATTTTATGATTACTTCTTATCATTAGGTTATATATTATAATTATATAGGGCTTTTTTCTTTTATTTAGGCCTTATTCATTTTTAAATATCTGTATACAAATCTATTATTACGAGATAGTATTCTCTGTAATTATGGTCTTAACTTGCTTTCATATCTATATACTGCTTATTATTGTTGTTTCATGTTACAGACAGGTTTTTTGCCTTCTTACTATAGTTTTATTTTACCATTTACTATTTACACTGGGTATCCAAAAATAAATTGGTACTTCATAAAATTGGTACTTTATAAAATGTTTATCTTATAACAATCTCTGTATAAAAAAATGTTATTATCCTATCTTTAAAACTTTTATATGTGTTAAAACAAAAACGTATTGTCTTAAGGCACTTTTCATATATCAAGACCAGCATTTGAACGGCTTTTCCGTACCAACCCAATTTTTTCATTAAAAAATTTGCACTCACTACATTTTGGAGACGTCTTAATAATCATCTATATATCTGTCATGATTTTAAAAATGCCTGAAGAACCATCCCGATATCACATTTTACGGATTTTGCCAATTTTTATTTCATGTTTAATTAATGCTATGAGGAGTCACATGAATGGTACCACCTTCTTTTTTCAAAATGTAAGCTTGAAAACATTACTTTTCTGTGGGGAAAAAAAATTCAAAGTTTGTCGTTTCGTATATCGTTTCGGCAGGTAAACTTGATGGTAAGATTTCTGTACATAGAGTGCATTACTTCCTCTATCTTTGAGACAATTTTTAAATTTGTCTCAAAGATGGAAGAAGGAGAGGGAGAGCAGGCGACAATTGGTGACTTGATTCATGATATTTAAGGGTCGTGAGCCTTCATAGGAAACAACCAAACTTATCAAAATCGAACCAGTGGTTGGGGCTGGATAAGTGATTTATTGGTTTCATCATTCCTTTAAATACAGCCTGAGTACAAACTTAAAGGCCAGTAAAAATTTTTGAGAAAATGTAAAATGAAATAAAAGGGATTCAAATAATATTAATTATTAAAGTTCATTGATAAGAAATAAATGCCATAAACATAATTTGTAAATACATAATTATGAGAAACATGAGGTTATTTAAAAAGTTAGTATTTCTGCCTGAGTAAAAACTTTAAGGCCACCAGTCATTTTTTAAAAATAAATATAATATAATCGTGTAATTACCATTGCAGCTACTAGCTTGTGACAACGCTGCAGCAATATGTTTTTCATACATCGCTTCGAAGTATTGGTGATCTTTGTGAAGATGGCGAAGGGTAAGAAGTTAACTGATCGTAAAAGAGGACAGATCGAAGCTTTGTCTTCAACAAGAATGAGTAGTCGTGCTATTGTAATAAAGATAGGAAGATCAAAGACTGTAGTCAACAATATTTTAAAATTGAAAGACAATTATGGTAAAAAGAATACTGGGGGAAGACCTAAAGCTTTGTCCTCGCGTGATGAAAGAAGAGTTTGCCAGCTTGCATCTACTGGAAAGTACTCAACCAGGAAACTGATTCCGACGACAGGTTTAAAAGTTTGTCAAAAAACGATTTATAACACAGTTAGAAGGTCTGGAAGGTTCACTTATACAGCAAAATTGACTAAGCCTCAGTTACTGCAGAAACACAAAATAGAGCGTTTGAACTTTGGCCAGAAAGTCATGACCTGGGACAACCAATGGATAGAAATTATTTTTTCTGACGAAAAAAAATTGAATTTGGATGGACCAGATGGCTGGAATTTCTACTGGCATGATATAAGAAATGAAAAAGAAATATTCTCCAAGCGCCAATTAGGTGGAGGGTCTGTCATGACTTGGGGCTGTTTTGCGTACAATGGTGTGGGCTCAATTGCTTTCGTTTCAGGTAGAATGAATTCACAAGGATACCAAAATGTCCTAACAAATCATCTTTTGTCAAAAGCTGAATGTCTTGCTGGAGAAAATTGGAAATATCAGCAAGACAATGCATCGATCCATTCGAGTGACAGCACAAAAAATTGGTTCCAAGTCAACAATGTTGAAACTGTGAAATACCCAGCTAGATTACCTGACCTCAACCCAATCGAGAACCTTTGGGGTGACTTAGCAAGAAGAGTTTATGTAAATGGGAGACATTTTACATCAACAACAGAGCTGAAATCTACTATCGAAGATGAATGGTATAAAACCGACCCCACCCTTTGTCAAAAACTCGTTTCATCCATGAAAACAAGAATATTTGAAGTAATTCGAAGAAATGGCTCCTACACAACCTTCTAAGAATTTGTAATTTTTTTTCTTATATGTTATTTTCTATGTTGGCCTTAAAGTTTTTACTCAGGCTCAAATATTCATCTGTATGTTCTGTAATATTTTCTAATAATAAAATATTTGCAAATTAATTTTTCTACTTTTTTTACTTTTAGTTAAGCTCAATAATTATTAATCAAATGGTATTTTAATTCCTCAGTTTATATGTTTCTATTTTCTCAAAAAAATTTACTGGCCTTAAAGATTTTACTCAGGCTGTAGATATATAACATATACAGCTGATTAAAAAAGCTGAATCAGAAAAAAATTGGCCCCTTTTCAGTTTATAAAATCGCCCTATAATGCATTCATTGAAACGTTTACAAAATATTTCAGAATGAAAATTTTCGATACCTGTACAAACTTGCATTTTTCTAACAACACTTGCACGAGCGCAACTCTAGCTGTGTTATGATCATACCCAGCATAAATCATGAGCATTTCAAAATATTCTTTTAAAAAGAATCCTTAAAGAGCAATGTCACGGAATTGAGATTATTTTTAAACATTAATCCTTCTTCATAAACTTCACATTTTAAGGAACAATTTATCACCTATTTCGATTCGAAGTTACAAAAAGAGTTGTAAATCTTTTTTTTAAATAAATTTATTTTTACAGTTTATTTATTACTTTTTTTACTAGTGTCGTCTTTCTCCATTTTCCCACTCTTTTCGTCGTGCACTTGTTTGTGAACCTGGAAAAAGAGCAGACTGTTAAAAAGGTGAGCTTCTTCACCAATGCGAACTTTTATATGTTTCGTGATTTTTTTCAGCGCTCTTTTTCAGCAGCGAGATGTGATGTTAAGATATGCATTTGTAGCAGAAACAAGGATAAGATCTGGTGTTAGGGTGAGTAGCTTTGCTATGGAAGGAGAGAGAGGTATGATTTTTAAAAGAACGAATGTGCTGTGTAAATATTTTATTCCACTCATTTCGGAAACTACACTTTGGATTTTGCCAAATTTTCATGCATTATGGTATTATTATTTTGTATCCGATTTCTTTGAGCTTGAACAGAACGTTTAGAAAGAAGGTAATAGACTAAATACAGCGTATGTATCTTGTAATTGAAATATAACATCATATTTTATTTCCGGTTTATATCTTTAAGACTGTTATAAGTCGGTTTCCATCCATCTTATATGTTAATTTAATATCATAATTGACTCATTCAAAGTAGTAATTCACATTAGAATAAATAATTTCAATTCAATTAGAATGAATTATACTAACGTGTATAAAAAATAATTTTAGTTCATCATGGTAACATGATAAAGGGATAAAACATTCTATTAGAAATTTTGCTTTAAAACTTGTTGCACATCATACATTGTAGTCAATCTTTGAAAGAAGAAGAAAATTAGCCTTTAAGTCACAGAACAATAGCGTCAGTATACGTTAGTTGCCATGTTATTAGATGCCTTGTGAATAGGCTTCATTAAATTTTAGCAACAAAAGCAATGCTGTTAAATAGCAAGTAAAGTAAATTGGAGGAAGTTTTACATATAATGCCACTTATTACATACTCTGATAAAATATTTCTATAATACACTAATATACTAATTGGAATTTTAGAGAGAATATTATGGACTGAAAACTAAGGCAGTTAGAATTCCATAATTATTTAGCAGATGGATGTTTCATACCTTTTGTTCTCTGGATTATTATGTGTAAATTATAATGTCACTTATTACATACCCTGGTAAAATATTTCTATAATACACTAATATACTAATTGGAATTTTAGAGAGAATATTATGGACTGAAAACTAAGGCAGTTAGAATTCCATAATTATTTAGCAGATGGATGTTTCATACCTTTTGTTCTCTGGATTATTATGTGTAAATTATAAACGAATGAACTTTTAGTTAAAGTTGATTTAGCTTTAACTACTATCAGCAAAGAACCCGTTGCAGGGCCATTAAGAGAATTCAAAAGGCTTTACCTGAAATGATAAGCAATATTTTTTTTATGATCTCTTACGCTTCCTCCCTAACTTAAAATATAAGTTTTCCTCAATCTAACAGTTTTATACCCGATATTTTAAAATTTGCAATATTTTTTTAATTTTTAAAACATGATACTTTCAGTATGAAAAAGACTAGTCCCCCTCTCTTTCCTTTTATAGAGATTTGCTATATTCTTTCTTTACATTGCAGTTGACCTTAAAATAACAATCTTGGTGGCTTACGAATCCATTCTCCTAAAGGAATAATCGACAAGAAACTCGACCAACTGGAACCGAATTGTGTTTTCAAATTCTGAAGGCATCTTCTTCCTTCTCTTTAGTAAAGAAGACCTTGTAGCGATGATGCGATACGATCGCTTGGTACACGATACTGCGGACAGAGAAGTGGAAGTAACCTTTATAATAAGTTTATTTTGACAACTGCGATGATTAATTTTTATGATTAAGAGCAATTTTCAGAAGCAGTGCTTCTCTGCTGTGCGTTTTTTGTTTTTTCCTCGTTTCATTTAATCTAGGACACTCTTTTGCATAAAGGATATGAGCATAAAAACTGATGCAGGGAAATATAACTCAGTTGTACAAAAAAATAAAACAATTATCTTTGGAAGATTGAGTTTTACAGTATGGAAATGTTTCCCTCAGTCCATTGTCAGAATTAGATTTCGCAATTTTTGGACATTTTTCGTATCCCTACATTTTTTTTATTTATAAGTGCAGCCTGAATTCGTATTGCAAGTCTTGCGCTTTTTGAAACATTCATTTCAGAAATATAGAATGAATCAGAGGCCAGCTGTTTATAAAAGGGACACAGTGATGGATTTCCAACGGAGCAGACCAAGCATCTTCCTAAAATAGCTAGTTCTGTGAATGTGTCTCAAGCGAGTCGATTAAAAATGTTCATAGTTTCCAAAACTCCCTTAATATGTTGATTGATAAATAAATAAGTCTGTAAAATTTCCAAATTCCATGAATGAACACATGATGAAGTATTTCATTAACACTTAATGACGTAACGTTCATTTTATTACCAGAAAATTTATGAAGCTAAATATCTGCCTCACTAATACTGTGTAAAATATGAAGTGATACTTTATATTTATAACAAAAAGGAGTGAGTGTGCGTGCTTGCGCGCGCGCGCGCGCGTGTGCGTGTGTGCTACCAAATTTAGCACATGTATAACTTGGAAGTCGAAAATAACGGAGAAGTTTTTTTTTTAAGTTTAATAGTTTAATTTTTGGCGTTTTCCCGTGATCACTTTCGAAAACTTTATTACACAAAAATTATTTTTACATCAAATTAAAGTTCAAAATATTATCTTTTTACCAATACCATTGCTTCAACTTATAAATTTAAATTCTCTTTTCAATTAATAAAAAATATCATCACTAGTCAATAAAAGAGGATGATTTTAGACCACTTCAGCGACCGTCTCAAAGAAGATAGGCCAATCAGAGCCCAAGATTGATTGATTCTCAAGACTGATTGGCATAAGATTAAAAAAAGTGTTCTAAAATTGTAATGTTCAAAACTTTATGAATTCATCAGTCCGCGTTCAGTCGCATAAAATAGAAACGTTCATTTATTTATACAGAAATTAGAGTGTACAGATTATTATCTGAATATGATACCTTAGAATCGAAAGATTGTATAAAATTGAAAATTCATAATTTTTTTAATTATATTTATAGACCGAAACAAAATAAAATATTAGAATTGAAGTCTTTTAAATACTTTTGAAAGCAAAACTAAACAGTAAATTTTATGATTTCTCTGAAAACCTTTTGTTGAATAGTTCTTCGTGATATGAAAAAATTATTCTGCAGTGCATATAAGACTTAATACCGAACGGCTTTATTTTCAGTGTTCATATTTAAAAAAAAGGTTTGTTTCAGTAAAAAATTGTTTTTTATTAATTGCAGTTCAATCAATTACACTTTAATTTAAAGATGAAGTTTTACGAGACTGACAGAAAGAGATACATAATACAATGAGCAAAATGGTGCAGAGCCTCCATAATAATACGAGGGAATTATATGACAAGCAAAAGCAAGTAAGAGACAAGCTACATAGAATATTTAATTGAAACTTTTAGCGAATATTAATACTGGCGGTCTAGCTGGTTGTCAAAGGCGGCTAGTAATAAATAAAAACAAATGTATATTGATTAAGTAGTTAAAAGGAAAAATATTAGCTTAATTGAATAATTTTAAAAATGTGCTACGATGTGAAACTAAAGTGGCATCCTATTAAAAGATGAGAATAACATTGGCTTCGGTCGCGGAGTGCCTTGATTCGCCACTGGAGAAACATAAGCAGATAAATTAAGCATAGAATTTATGATCATTTCCGTATTCAAACTCGAGAATACATATAAGGGAGTTTTTAAACATCCTGCCAAGACGGGAATTTTGAAAAAGATTTAGAAATGTGTGTTCTCCATTTTGTTTCGATCGCTAGAGAGAGGATCTCTTTTTTTCTCCTCATTTATTAGCAATAAAAACTGGTATCGTCATTCGAATGCTATAATGGCGCTGCGAGCGAATTCATTGTTGTCACAGCATATGCACCACTCCTTAGGATAGAGATAACTTTTAATGAAAATCTCGTTATATTTGTGCTTGGCACAGATTTATGGATAAATTGTCGATTTAGATGAAGACTCATTCTTATTCATCTAAACAACCTGATACAATTGCTTTCTCTCGTGGCTAAAATGTCACATTTGTTTTTGTTTTTTTTTTTAATTTGGTTTATCGATTTAAAAAAAAATGATGTCGATTATTCAACAAACAACTTTTACATAAGAGCTAGATATTTTATTTGAAATCTATTTTAAAAAATGTAATTTACTTAAAGTTGTCTGATGAACTGTCGATTGAAGGATGGAGTAAATTGATATTAGTATAAGGAAGAATTCCGCGTGATAAAGGGGTTCAGCAAAAGATATTTGAAGATTACTCGGGATGATCAAATGAACCGAGACTGCGAATAGAATCTCCCCTGGTGTTGCGAATGGCGTCCGCTGGCGTTTACACTTTTTATATGTGCACCAAAAAACTTCGGGAACTTACTTGGTGCTGTGATTAAATGTTTTTTTATGTGTCACATTCGTGTTTATTCAGTTTATTTTTAAATTCGCTCAGCCAAAACCGGCATCGGGTAGATGTCATAATTATTTGAAACATTGAGTAGCAGAGAGTTACGCTACACCTGGTATAATTCTATAATACAGCAAACATTTGTAATAACGTTCATTTTCATTAGTAAAAACAGAGTCGATTGGAACGCAGTTGAACTTTAATGCTGACCTCATTAGCTCAAGGCTGACCGGTTCTTCAAATAAAGGAAACCTTTCATTACGCAGTCTATGAAGGGACTTTGAGATTTCAGGCAAGTTTAAATGAGTGAAAATGCGTCCTTCTTTTCTTCTAATGGGCAAGACGTGATTTAGATGTATCTTTATTTTATAAACATACAGTCTATAGAATGACAGCGAGGAATATGCCAGGTCTTTGAAAAGCACATCAAAAAAGGCCTCGAAAATGAAGTGCAGTTAAATGAAAAATGTATAGAAAGGGCATAGTGTCATAAGATTATGATTTTTCTAACTTCATTTTAGTTCTAAGAATGTTCTATAGTTAATTTACTCTGTAATACTGTTGCATAATTGAACTGAAATACATCGCATAGTATTTCTTAATTTTAATTACGTATAATATACAGAAACTTTAAAGTTTTCAGAAATACGATATTTTTTTAAAAAAATGGGGTTATTTAAAACCAAACGAATTTCTATCTTAAGCGATAAAGTGCATTTCGATTTTACACGCTGCATTCAGATATTTTATATGTCAGTCCGCTACGCGAGGGAATTCTTTCCCATTACTATTCAAAACTCGTTCCTTCCTATAAGAAAGATTGGAATTTTCGCAAAAAGGATATTGCTTTACATCCTTTTCGTAAGGCATGGCAACATTTCAATTCTTCCACGTTAACAACACGAGATCGGCTTTCGGAAATTTTAAAAACCCGAAGCGAAAGTGCTGATTGATATGGGACGGAAGAAAAGGAACCGCTGTAAGGAGTTTTTATTTTCAGATATTCTTATATGCACTGCTACATTCAGATTAGATTAGCACCAGCCATTTATTGTGACACCATTTTCATAAGAAATACTTTTTTTAAAATTTTTTTATTTTTTAAAGGGGAAAAATTTATGCAATATTATATATTTATTATTAGTAAATAAGACTTTATCTATATTTTTGGTATCATTCGGATATATATATTTTCCTATAAATATATTTTAGGTTCAGTATACCTTTTTCTTCCCTTTTACCTTTCTATTAGTGATTTATTATATATATATAATTAATCAATCTAAAGTAAAAAATAGTTTGAAAACGAAACTAAAAAGAAAACGAAAAACAGTTTCGAAATCGCAACTAAACTTTATTACCTATTCAAACTAAAACCAAAAAAGTACTTCATAGTATTTAGAGAGCGCAACTGCAGCTACTTCTAAAACACAGATGAATTGAAACAAAAGTATTAAAATCAAGTTAATAGGAAAATCAAAAAAACCAAATAAAAATTAAACCAAAAAAATATAAAAAAGAATCCGGCCTGAAGACTTTTTCAAGGGTCACCCTCAGGCAGGGATTCAAAGAACAATGGTATTAATTTTTATAAACAAGTCAAGGGCATTCCAACGGGAACAGCTTTCTCTAGTGCTTTAGCTAATATTTTCCTACATTACTATGAGAAAAAAATAATTAAATATAATTTAATAAACGGGTGGAGATATATTGATGACCTACTTTTGATTAACTTCGACAATACTAATATTGTTACTAATTGCTATCCAAAAGATTTAATTCTAACAGAAACAAATAAAAATCACGCCTTTCTGGATTTAAAAATCGAAATTGCTTATGATAAAACAATAGTTGGTATATACGATAAAAGGAATGAATTCAACTTTAAAATAACAAAACTTTGTAACTACCATTCCAATCTAAACTCTAAAATTTTCAAAAATCTAATTTTCTCACAAGTTAACAGGATCAAAAGGGTTTGCAATAATAAAAATTCCTATTTTGAAGCATCAAACAACCTCATTAAAAATTTAATTAAAAATGAATTTCCTAGAAATTACTGTAATGTCAATTTTTTAATTAAACAAGGTATGGTTTGGGATTAATCCTTTGGCTTAAATAAAAATAGAACTTTCCTTGCATATTAGATCGCTCAATAGATGGCGCTGGGAGCCTACAATTTTTTACCTAATTTACCGATAGCTTTTTTACCGTTAATGTTTTTAAAAAGCGGGAATCACAATCGATAGCTTAAAATTTCCTTGACTGCAGATGGTATGTTCTTGCCTTTTCGTTTTTACTTTTGTGCTATTTTATGGTAATTTTTGTTTTTATTGTTATTTTTGTTATTGTATTTTTACTTTCTAGTGGTTATTTTCTTCTAATTTGTTGTTTTGTATTTTCCTTTCTGTTAAAATTGTATATCTCTTGGGCCTAATTTCAGGGGATTTTTGGGTCACGAGGAATCATTATTAGACTTATGTCTACATTTCCTTACAGAAAAAAAATCCCTTTCTTTGAATCCCTGCCTGAGGGTGATCCTTGAAAAAGTCTTCAGGTCGGATTCTTTTTTATATTTTTTTGGTTTAATTTTTATTTGGTTTTTTTGATTTTCCTATTAACTACTATTTACTATTATTTACTACTATTACTATTTAACTACTATTTACTATTATAATATATATATATATATATATATATATATATTATAAACGAATATAATCATACAAAAATTCCTCAGTCAAAGATATTTATTTAAAGTTTATTTCATGATATACACATATATTTCCGCGCTCCCAGCCTTTCCTCCACCAATCCTGTCGATACTACTACGTTCAGTTGTGGCGAGGTGATCGGCTCTACGCAAGAAGAAGAAGCCTTTCCTCCACCTTATCATGAAAAACTTGCTTCGATTTGTAATTTCAGTAATTCCCGCAGTTCTTAGAACATTAAATATTTTCGTAGCTTTGTTATACATAATAACTTAGTGAGTATAAATAAATAGCGAAAAATGCGTGTGATATTTTCGTAAGATGTAAGCGACAGCGCGAACGATAAACGAATCTTTTGAAATATAAAGTTAATAGTGGTGAAAATCGAGTATATCTTTCTGAAAAGAATTTTTGACTTTTCACGAATTCTTAAATTTCTTTGTTGCAGGCAGGGAATTTCATTGTAAAGAAAACAGAATAAAGTTCATCTGTCTAGCTTGTTCTCCTTTTCAGGAATTTTTTTTGTATACAAATAAACACAAACAGAAAAAATTCAAAAAATGACTTTAATTGGTTTAGGCCGATATAAATTGTTAAAATGAGCCAAAATATCAAGATTTCCTTTTTTAGTTTTTACATTACTTTCTATATAATGATATGAAAATAATTTGACAGATATACGGCGAATACATGTTGAGTCATATAAGATGTTACGTTAATTCCACGAACATTCCAGAAAACATGATGTAAAGAACGCCATTTATAGAAATCAATAACACAAGCAGAATGTAAATCGATAATTAAATAACAACTCTATCCATTGAGTCTACAGCTCGCACTACGAACAAAACTCCAGAGAGATTAACTCGTTTCAACTCCTCTGGAATTTTTTTTTAAAGTCAGAGTAATAATTCAGGCATTTTTCAGATCCCTCGTCACCTATATCGCCGAATTTATCTAGCCAGCGATCAGTGGCTCGGTATTCATTAAAACTCTCCGTAAATATGTCTTTTCCATTATAAAACTAACATGGCAGGAAGTCCGTGTAAGAGATTTGTAATAATATTTAAAAGTAAAGAAATGTCTCCATTTAACGTTTCATTTAATTTATGCATTACTTCACTCTATCCTATGAGAGCAACATTTTACAAAAATAATGATTATACTTGGTAAATGAGATGATACTTTTCTTAAATAATAAAGCGGCAAATCATTCATAATATCCAGAATCTCAATAAGCCAAGGAGATCAGATGCGGAATCGGTTATTTTCAAGATAAAACCGCAATAATTGAAATTGTATTTTTGTCTGACTGCCTAATAAACACCTTTCATGTATTTTCTAGAATACGACCTATAACTAACCTTTAAGTTATAGGTTGTTTATATTCATAACATAGCAATATCACAACACTTTTTCATTACCGTCAGACAGTTTCTGAAGGCTGACAAATATCCCATATAAAGGTATAAATAAAAGATGAGATTTAAGAAAATAGACCAAGATTTAAAATGACTCCCGCACTTTATCACTCCGTATTCTTGTGTGTGTGTGTGTCCACGGAACTTTGCTAAAGCATGCTGAGGTATTTTGGTGTGCACCAAGCCAATTTTTTTACAAAGAAAATAACAGATAATTCTTTATTGTCGGATAATTCTCTATTTAGCCGTTGAGAAATCTGTTAATATATGGGTGTTGAAAATGTCATTATATTGTAGATTCACAACGTCATTTGTTTCTCCATCCATGATTATAAACAAAATGATGCGGTTTTTCCCTTTTCTGGTCATTTCTGGTCCGGACGATTGTTACTACATCCAATGTAAAATGCTGTTTACTTTATATATGCAGTGATATATAGATTTATTATTGGTATGTAGAAACACTCATAACTGTATTATAGGCTTGGTGTCAATATAGTCACTGCTTTCCTTGTGCATTCGAATGGATGTGGTTGTGCTGTTGATGGTGATGTCATCTGTTGAGGAACTCCAAAAAAATCACCTGTCGAATCAAGTTCTTTAAATGTTTCTTTTAAAAAAATGCTTTTCCTTATGCATAGAAGATGAAAAGAAAATCTCTTGCACTTCGATACTCCATAAGGGGAAGACAGGACATTTGAAACTTTCATTTACTTCAGAAGATGAATTTCGGATTTATTCCACTGTGTGTTTATATATAAATTCTCTTCCCAGTTTATATAAAAATGATGAAGACCATAAGAATAGAGGAGATTTAAATGAGATGTTGCCAGAGAGGGCTCAGCAGAATTTTCTAATGACTATCAACTTTCTCCTTCTGAGTCGATGACACTTCCAGGTTTCAGTATCTCACTGTCCATTTAACTTGGAAGATTTTCCGCTATGTATTGATATTATACTTAAGATACTTATTTATATTGTTACACTAAGACTTCGAAAGGGTTGCTTCAGATAGAAATGTATCTCATGAAACGAATGTTTGATTTTTATTTGAAAAGGGATCAACAAATCAATAATTTCGTGGCTTTCCTCTATCGCTTGCCTTCCTTACGGAAATATTTGCTTTTATTTGATACATGAGCTAATCGGAGTAAATCCAATTTCGCATCGCCATCAAATATTTCTGTGTTAAGATTCACGTTTGCTGTATCAGCTGGATTCTAAAAAGAATCAAAAACATACAATCTGTTTTCTATTGAAGTTTAACATTATATTAAAAAAATCTTAAATCTTAGTTATTTTTTCTTATTATTACTCTTAAAATAAATTACCTTTGTATATAAATTTCCAATAGAAATAATTCTCCAAATTCTTTTTTTTATATACAAGCTTTAAAACCTGGGTGACAATTAAAATATTAGAATGTCGCTACCTAGTCTCGTTATTTGAATCTTTGCCTTGGTTTCATTTAATATTTCTTTGCTTTTAAAACTTGCGGTGCCTAGTATTACATTTCAGAAAATCCAATGACTTTAATATTATTCAGTTTATCCATATTTGAAATAATAAGGAAAAGACACCCCCCCCCCCCTCCCAATCCCAACTATAGTTTTGATTTATTTAATATTTTATCTTATATGAATTACAACGATCTCTCCATATGGCATTTATAATTGCTTGCTTCCGGTACTCTTCAATTCTGGGAGAAGTTTCAAAAACACAACTTCAGGATGCCCGCGTTACTGTGAATAACATTGACAAATGTCTCCAGCCGCAAGTATTGTTTCGATTGTGAATATGATGCGAATGTTTGTGCAATTTAGAAATGCCATTTATAGCCATCTACTCTTAGTGTAGTTAAAAGAGATATCGGACATTTGGCTGAGCTTCAGCTTACAACTGGGTCGATTTTACCAATGTGTAAACATTACTAACCAAATAGAATACTCTATTTTTTTATTCAGAACAATGCTTTCATTTGTTATGATAAGAAGTGATTCATCAGAGTGGATTAGCATTAACAATTCATACTATAAACACTCTCGCTAAACAACTGGCCGCCATAGACAGCTAATAAATTTTGAGTTCTTAGCAAATAAATATTAATAAAAGTAAATTCAGTTAATATGCTCAAATTAAAAATTGCTTTGAAAATTAGAAACATGTAGAAGACTGGGTAAAGCAAAATTCTCTACATTGTTTTCAATTTACAATTAGAATTAATGCAGAATTAGTTAAATGCAGTGGCTCATTGTTTTGATTTCAATATGTGACTAAAAGAACTTAATATTCGAGAAACCAAGCAGTATGCAGCATTTGATACAATTTATCCATAATATGTTGCAATTCTGGTGTTTATACAGAAACAGGATATCTTTATAATAAATTATAATATAAGCCTAATTCTTTTTTAACTTAAAGTTCCATAGATATGAGATAAAAACCTGAGTCGTGATTCGGACACTTATTTTTACGAATTTACGTATATTAACCACTGGTATTCATTTATGAATTTCTTAAAATTTTCTACACATTGTAATTTTCTTCAAAGATCCATGATCAAAGTATACCAAGAAATATCTTTTTATTAAAAAAAACAGTCTTTATATATTATTTATTTTAAAAAGAAAACGTTTGTCTAATAAAGTTATGCAAACGATTTTTTCCTTGGAAAAATTTCATGATCACAATTTTACTAATAATAATAATAAAAATCTTAAAATAACTGACTTAAAACTTATAACCAGTTATAGTTTACAATCCCATGATATTTCATAGCGACGTTTTAAAAATAAATGCTTAGAAATCAGAGATTCTTTCTTCACAAAAAGAAAAAAAATTCGTGCCAGTTGGTGGTTTGTGACGATTTACATAACAGCGAAAGCGGAATCAGGGCAAATATCAACTCATCGTAAAACGTTTTCGGTTTCCAATTTCACCATCGGCGGCTAAAAAATATGAAATTCATTTGCAAAGAGTAAAAGCGGTAGATAAGGCCCATATTGATTTTCAGTAATTCGTCCGGCGAAAAGAAACAATCGAGACAAGCAGATAACCTTATCTCGGTTTAATTTGGTAGATTTATTAGCTTTAGTTTCGGAAATCAGATCTTTTAAGATAAATCTGGAATTGAAAAGACGGACTACCGTTACTTCAGAACAAAAATACAATATTCCTCAAAGAGATTGAAATGCTCAAAATGGATTAGAATCCGATTGTTTTGCAAGCTATAAGTATCAAGCGATTGTAATAAAATAAAAGAATTCAGAGCTATTGATAATGGTTTCTAGCCAAAGTTGGTTCCGCTAAATGTGTTCTGAATTTGAAATTTTGCTCCATGAATATCAAAATTTGATGTTTCACTCTATTGAGGAAACAAAATTTGACATCCTTGTTGATATGTATTTTCCTTTTTAACTACGGAAACATATTATTTTTGAATTATTATTTATAATTATTGTAAATAAGTGAGGTTTGAGGATTTCAGATATTATTTAAATTGGTTTTATAAAAGGTCTAGTTACATAAAAATTTCACTCTTTAAAGGTTATAAAAGATTTAAAATTTAAATTATTGTTGTTTCTTATTCACATAGTGACGACATTTTCAAATGTAAGATAAGAAGTAGATTTAAAATCAATGAATCAGAAATAATACGAAAGTAAAACTGATTTTGTATTAAATAGCATTACACACATGAAATAGTCAGTAAGTTGTTTGACAAGGAATATAGTCTTAACTTTATAATATATTCTTTTACAGTCGAATTTAAAAATTAATTCTTATCAATTATGTATCAAGTATTTTTTTTAAATTTTAAACTTTTTAGGTGTTTACCGTAAGTTTAATATACTTTGAAGGAAAAGTACCAAACGAAGGTTGTTCTTGGACGTTGCATTTCTACACTACAAATGTTGTATTTCTTCGTAAATGCAATTTGTTTCATTACAGTTATTTCAAAATAAATTTCCCCTTTCTAACTGTATTTAATTTCCTATTACTATATTATTTCTTTTGAAATCTCGATTTTTTTTTGCTGTTGTTGTTGTCAGTTTTTAGAATTTTGACGGATAACTGAAGAAAACGAAGAGGAGATGCATTTGCATATTCCTTTGTAAAAACATTCATCTTCACCGAGGGTAAAAAAAAAATATGGCAAGATAAAAAAAAATAATAGTAATAACTTTACCTTATTACCGGAACAATTATTTATTTTTGAAGACTACATTTTTTCATGCAATTATTAATAACATGCAAAATATGAATTTATTTATAGACACGTGATAAAGTTCGTAAAATGAATTTGTGTAATACTGTGAAGAAAATGCTATCTTTCCTCCTCTAGTTAATTAAAAACAATCAGGTTCAAAAATAGGCAATCCTACACACAGATATTATTATGAACATCAATTATGATATAAGGCATTTTATCTTATAATAACAATTTCTTATTATGCTTTATATCAAAACATTTTAAGATATAAGGCATTATAATAAGAAATTGGATCATTTTATGCATTTAGCCATTGCTTATTTTCTAATAATTTGATTAAAAATTTACCTGGGAATCCAAAACGTGGATGGGTAGCAAAATGTTTTAAAAAATAATTATTTCATGGAGGAAAATCGGTTATAAAAATTGTTCAGTTCTCTCCATGAATTATTATGTTGCTGGAATAAAACAGGAACTAAACAAAGACTCCAAGAAGGAATTATCTTATCATTAATGACCTCTGATGAATAAAAGTTGCCTTTTCTTCTAAACTTAGTTTGTGAAAGATCAATAAATTGTTTTTTAATTAATTTAGATAAAAATTTTAAAATTGTAATCTATATTCTTTCTTTCACTTAATACTTAAAATTTGTTCAAAAATAGCTTTAGAAATCGAATTCTGCGCATTTTCATTTTAGCACTTATTTCTTTTGTAAGTTACCCACAACGCAAACAGTAAGAGGAAAGAAAATAATACACTTTTCGGTGATTATGAAGAAGCAATGATTTGAAGTTGAACAGAATAATATACTTCTTGTGGCATTCTTCGAATTCTACGCATTCTTCTTATTGGAGAAGGTAACTGATACTCTTTCAGTTTCTGCAAAATTAAGTTTTAAAAACAGGATGAAATATGTTTCATTTCAAAACATTAAGAAAAAGCTTCAAAGATCTCAGCATTTTATATGAAAAACTCAATATTTGAAATATTTTAGAATATTCAAATGAATTGATAAATTGAAAATAATGTTCTTAAGTATCATTAAAACCATTATGTATATCTCTCATCGATGTGTTGCAAATTCATCAAAACATTCGATTGAGCTATATTATGTTCGTCTTCTATTCAAATTCTAGAAGTTTCTCATTATATTCTTGTTTACAGCTGGATCTAATTTTGAATTAATATATTGATTTCATTGCAAGTAAATCTGCAAATGAGATTCGTTTGATCTTATTTTATTTAAATTTGGCAAAAATATTATTTGAAAAATTTGAACCGGCGCTATATTCATTTAATTAATTAATTTTCCCATTTTTTTTGAAAAAAAAAGAAAAATAGAAATGTAATAGTGCAACCCCTCCTTACTTTAATAAAGCTTCACATATATGTTGTTAAAAGAAAACCAATTTATGTCTATGTGATACTTCCATATTAAGCAAAGAGTTTAATGACCTGCATTGCATGCACTATTTTCAGTGAGTTTTGAGAAAGTCTGAAAACCATTTCCATCTTTTGGTTGTAGAACTTCTCGAAATCAAGAGCCAATGAGTCGCTTCCTCTGTGCGCTGGTGGAAGAAAATCAGAACTGGAAGAAGCTCTTCAAAGAAAAATCAGATTCATCCTTCCGAACCATTTGGAAATGCTGCACCCTGCAGTTTTAATCCCAGTTATTCGTCTCTAATTTGTTTTGCGTCGTGTCGGCGGTCCACAACAAAATAGGGCCGGTTGCAATACAACCGTCGATACATGCATTCCGAGGCATTCTGTTTCTCCAATTATGAGAACAGCTTGTATCAAAACTGGTTCACCCACACTCGTGCAGTACATGTCATTAAATTCACGGTTTCAAAAAATAATACATTGAGAAATCTGGTTTTCTTATAACTGAATCAATTGTCCCAATTATTGTTAAGCAAAGATAAATATCTTTGTATAATAGGGTTTTTTTTTTAAACACAATTTAACTTTAAATGCATTAATAATTCATTATTTTAATTAACAAAGATTTCAGTATTTTCATCATAGTAACCCGAGTCCAAACGTGTAAAGAGAATCTGGTACATTTTGAACTTAAAATAATATTAATTGAAAGATTCTCTAAAATGGAACAGATAATATTTTATACACAAATTAATTGGTTGAAGGCAAATATCAACATCAATAAAATTTTATCATTGCTGATAATGTAATCTCAAAGCCCAATTGGAAGTAAGTTTTTGCAATGAAATCTTGCAGAGGTTTATTTAATTTAAAAGTTCAAAGCCCTGCAATATTACCAAAAGGTCGTATATTAAATAATTTGCACTTTCATATGTTCTGACGTTAATCAACTGGAAATATGCAATCACATTCATAGTTCGTACGCTCTCGTGCTGACAATTTATGGGTGAATTGCTTAATATCCAGAGTTGATCTTTCAAATTTTGAAAATATAACAAATGCCAAATTCGTAAGCTCTGACAGCTTGAAAAATTGATAAGGAATTATTTAAATCAGCAGGGTATAAATTCTTTTAAAACATGGTAATTCTCTTTTGTCCGATTCTTTAATTCTGACTGCAGTCCGTAGATGTAGGATAGAACTTCTATCTTTACCTGACAGACAAAGTAAATCGTTTTGTATTTTTTATTTTACAACTGCATTGCAAGTTTAATTAATTAAAAAAATTATCCATCGAAGTTCACCTGTAATCGCTAAAATATGATACAAGAAAAGATTTGGGGACAATTTTATATTAGATCATCCGCATCTGGGTCTTTCTGGAAGATACATCCGTTCTTGCTCTCTTTAAATTTGAGGACATTCTTTCCTTATTCAAAAATGTTCTTTACAATATATATTTAATGCAAACTATTCACCCTTATCACTAATTGTTCTTTTCATTATTTTCAAAATGCTTTCGCATTGTCTGTATGCACTATGTTTGCATACCTGGTGATTTGCTTATTTGCCATCGTTTCATTGCCTTGAATCCAATTGCCTTCATCCAATAATTTGTTATCTAATCATTCACTTTTTTTAGATGTCGATGAGAGATTTTCGGCTTATTATCAGAATCAAGACATGGTCATTCTGATTCTGTTTTTCCGTATAATCGGAAGCACAACTACTTATTTGTGTTCTTTATTTAGCACATCAATATTGTATGACTAAATCCTTAACAGAAAAAGGCTTATTATAAAAGTATAATTTTTGATATATTCGAAATGTTAAAAAAAAAAAAATCATATTCCAACATACATCATTCTCAATCCATTTATTGAAAAGTGACCGAATATGCCTACATTCACATTTTCGCTAAATGACTGCGAATTAACCATACACAATTAGCGCAGGCATCTGTAAGGAGAAATTGCTCCTTTCTCACCTATTCCTATCATTGAAGAATATTTTTATAATAATATTGACATTCTATGTTTTAATACTGATTCTTATTTTAAGTATTCTCTTACTTTAACAAGCACTTATCACGGATCTCCCATTAGCAGTTTTAAGGCGCAATAGTTTTTCTTCGCATATCTGATTTCATCTCCCCATAATGAGATTCATGCCTTCATTTATTTGACTAAAGGTGCGGCTTTTCAAAATCTAAATCTTCGTAGTCTGATGACCTCGCTCCAAGTTAATCTGATTTTAAAACTGGCTCAACTACTGAAAACTTCCTGAATCTTTCAAACAGTTTGCTTTTTTTCTTGCCATGGAAACTCACCCATCGATCAAAAACTGATGCTGATGTTAGAGAACATTTTTACATAACTTCAATGAAACTTCCTATTTCAAATCGATCAAAACTTTACGTACTTCTGTTTCCAAAGACCTTTAAGCCTTTATTCACTATTGTTTTCCAAAATGTTTGTGAACTTAGATTACTTACACTTTAATCTTTACGCTTTTTTTTTATGTGTGCGTGTATGCGCGTCCAGATGAATATTTCGGCACAGAATTGTCAATTCAGTGCCAGACGAGCAGGAGTTGGACCAAGTTTTTGAAGTTGTCGAAAGCGCTTTACCTGAGGGAAATTTCACACAGCATATTATCCTAATAGCCGCAAGCGGAATCGATGCCACCCTAATATGCCACCGTGCTTCTGGAGATGAGAAATCATGCTGCTCCAGCATTCACTGATTTTCTACAGGATATGATTTGTGATGCTGGTGATCTGATTTGGATAACTCTTCTTGCTTCGAACGGAGGCCTTGGATATAGAGGAGCTACTTCAATTATTTTACAGGACAATCTAAGTTTCATCATAATTATGGCAAAATTTAAACTGATATAAGAAGTGTGTGTGTGTGTGCGTGTGTTTTATTTTGATGAAGATTTTTTTTTAATTTAATGTTTAGTTTCATTTTGGAGATTGATGTATTTGTCGTCAGAAAGACATCTAATGATTGCAAAAAAAAAAAAAATGTAAACCATCAAGAAAGGCCAAATATATATGAATGCCATTCTTAGGAAATTTGTTTTCCTCTTCTGATATAATTTTTTAAACTCTGAAGAAAATTTAAATATTGATTATTTTTCTCGAAATCATCTAAAGAATTGAAACTAAAATTATTGCGTTCAGTATTCTAATTTAATCATTTTTTTAAAATTTTTGAGCTCATTATTCGAATACTTCTCTCCAATTGACAAACAAAACGATCAAAATAATTATTAATGAATTTTAATTTATTGTTTACCAGATGAGTTCAAATCATTTTACATCTGTCCCGGCAGTGAAACCATTTGAGTCCCTGGTCCAGTTAGGACAAACCTTTAAAAAATTGTTTGACGCTGCACTTATTTTTAATCATTGGCAGTTATATGCTTGTGTGTCATGAGTAAATTCATTTATCTCGGTGTCTGTTGTAGCTGGAAGTAAAAAAGTGCATAAATCAAGAAGCTTTAAATGTCAGATTTCTGATCGATGTCAATGATTTTCCATGCTTTAAATGTAGTAGAATTATATATTTTAACTTTGAAAATTCTTTCGAACAGTTGTACAATCTCCGCTTGCTATCCGAAAATTTTAATAATTGAAATTTTAATTTTAATTTTCAACAAAGATTTACAGCAGTTTATACAATTTAAAAGATTTTAACCCGATTCTTGCGTGTTGAAAGCAAAGAGAGGGAGAGTTATTTGTTCATTCCTTAGTTCTTATTTATGTGATTAAAGTTTCGCAGTTTAATTTTTCTCATAAAAATTGCTCGCAATGAATTTTGTAATTTCTACCGGTAAATGTCAATAGAACAGCATTCGAGAATTCGGCAACACGGAAAGTTCAAGAATTATAATAATTGCATTTAATTATGCTTTAATAGATTCAAAGTGTCTTTCGACATTATTAGCTTTGCATGGAAAATTTTAAAAATATTTTTAAAGCTTGCTAATTGCTGAAAGTGTGTAGGAATTTTTGTTGTATAATTTTAAATAAAGAAAAAGAATCATGTAAAATAAGGTAACAGTTAAATGTAAAAGCGCGGTAACTGGTTCACTTCAAAGAACTTTTTTATGAAAGCAATATCGATATCACGAGAAAGGTGTTTCGCACAGTTTATTGCTCAGAGGATTAATAGAAAAAACATCGAAATAAAACATATTAAGGAGATGAAAGATATGTTTAAAAATCTGTATCATTCTATTGCTACAAACATTTATTTTATCTATCAAATTCTTTTCTGAACGCATAGGTTTCTTTTCAGAAAATGTCATCTTAAACCGGTCTATTTCACTTTTGGTTTTCCCTACAGGTGTTGACTATTGGAAATGAGAGCATGTAAAAAACCGCAAGTAGTCATTTTCCATCAAACGTTCTGCTTTTTTTCTAGACTTTTTAGGGTTAGGAAAAAAGTCATCAAACTTCTATTTCAACTATACTATTCTGTTTTACTGTAAACTTCTATTTTCTTCATCAAACTTCTCACAACTTCTGTTTGAATAATAAAGTGGAATGAACTGTGGTCATTGGTTTCTAACAGAACAAAACTGTTTGATCTGCAGTTACGAACTTTGGAGAGCAGAAAAGCATACATCGAATCGTTTTTTTTTCTTTTGAAATTTTAATTTATTAAATATTAGGCGATTTTTCGAATCCTTCCGCAATAATTCTAAAAATATTATAATACTAATAAGATTTTTTTACATTACATGCGAATTTATTTGATGCTCATTTTAATAATACCTATTTATTTAATTTGCAATTTATTTATTTTGGAATTTTGGTGTTTTTTCTAAGATTCATCTATTTTAATTCTGCACATTCATTATTGCAGTAAAATGGAATTCTTTTTTATTTTTTATAAATATTTAATCCCTTGATTTTATTTCATTTTTTATAAGTGAAGAAAGATCATTATGTTTAATATCGTATATATTATTTGGTATAAGAAAATGAAGTCATAATATGGAAGATAAATTTACCGAACTTACATTTTTATTAGTATAATAACATTATGGGGCTTGACTACAGTTATATACACAATGAATAGTATACTTGATAGACAATTTAAGCATCACAATGTGATGGTTAAAATCTTTCCTCTTGAGGTGACTTGAATATCAAAATATTCAGAAGAGATTTAATTGAAACTAAATGCAATCAATAATCCCGAAGAGCCAGATGTTTCATCAGAGACCGCTGGATTTAAATTTTTTAAAAAAATCACTCTGAGAACATCGATTTCTAGCACTTAAGACTAAATTGTATTATAAATATCAGCTTTTAAATGCCTTAGAATATTATCCGATGACTAAATTCCCATTACTGTAAACTTGAGTTGTCGTTGTTTACAAAGCGCACCATCCCCTTCACTTGTTCTAACGAAATAAAAATTTTGCAAACTGATTGTTTAAGATCTAAATGCTTCAAAAATTTGTTTCCAAATACCATCTGTTTGTAATCGTTTGTGACACTCCAGGTTATTGCTCTTCATTTGATATTTGAGCAGCAGTTTTATTTATTTTACTATTAATGTTTGGGCCTAAATACATGACCCTTTCCTAAAAAGTTTATGATTGTTATGAAATTAAAGTGAAATATCAAGCCCATTCATAAATGACCGATTCTTGAATATAATACTTTTAAACCCAGAGATTCAGTTTCAGAAAACCATTGAAACATTTATGTCTTCCCTCCTATGTCTAGACAAATCTTATTTCCTCAAAAATAAACTTACTTCACTTCAATCACAATCCTCTAATTTCCCCACCTGTTCTTCCTGCATTAATATTCTGACATAAAATCGTCGTATCAGCGTCTTTGAAGTATTCGAAACAGGACTCCCCGAAGAAATCTTTTACAAAGTCTTCATCTAAAAGTGGCTCGTGGAATCGGTGACCTGTCGCAGGCTCATCAAAGACGGAAAATGATGCGCCTTCTGATTCTACGGGGACACGATCTTTAAAATCGATAACTGGTTTTTCCTGACTTTCCTAACACGAAGTACTAAAAGTATAAACGAAAGACGGTTACTTCACTTTTCATTACATTCCTAGAAATGAAGTATTATTATAAATATATTTACATTTATTATAATTTACGTATAATTTGTTATGCAATTTTTTGTAACTGCGAAGTAAGATGGATGCAACATTATGTTCTTAAGATGTATAAAAGGACTTTAATATATATATATATATATATATATATATATATATATATATATATATATATATATATATATATATATAAACTCGAAGTACAAAATTAAAAGAACAATTATTAAAAAAAATTGAAAATTAAAAAACAAAGTATTAGTTAAAAGTGAAATACCAATAAATCAGTGTAAGAACTTATGTGTGATAGCAGGGATGTTTCATCAATTTAGAGGAACAAAGGAAGCCGATATAAATATAGCAAAGAAACATTTTTATAAACCAGTGATGTCTTATAAAAATCTACAAAATTATAACTTGATTTTTTTTATTTATTACTTTCAGAATAAAATTTTATTGTAAATATATTATTTTATCATATTAATTATACTCCAAAAAGTCAGCCATTTCACTTTTCCAACCCTGTATTGGCTAATGACCATAAACATAATGAACAATGGTGAAAGGAGATCTTAAAAACTTTGTCATGCAGTAAGTGTCAATTAGGTTTATTCATAATGAAAGTTCATTTTTCGCGGAAATAACTAATCTTCATTCTAGAGTATTGTGAAGTGCAAAATTAAATTACAATATTTTTTATGAATCTGAATATAATAAAAATGTTGACCCTAATTCTACTTTTTATATGAAGCGCAAATGTACAAGAAGACTTATTCGATTTGACTGAGTTTCCCCTTAATTCTCGTAAGGATTAAACACCAAAACTAAATCAGCCTTAACTCTGGACGTAAAACTCATTTCAATATCTCGTACTTTGGCCATTAACAGCTTGCCCTACAATCTTTGCTTCTCGCCTCTTTCTCCCTGGATATTCATGCGTTCAACCCTCTTTGCGCCAGTTATTGCTTCTAATGGTTAGCTACCTCTGTGCAAAGGATTCGTTACCCACAAAAAGAGCATTTGTTTTTCTTTAAAACAAATTTCAATGGAAACTTATTTCCTTTCGAATAACGTGAATTAGTTGCTTACACATATTAGCGTCCAATTTTAAGGCAACACTAGGGTTATTTTGGGACGAATCTTTTAATTTTAAAAAGCGCCGAATAGCTTGGTGTATTTCCACAAAGGATTTGATCACATATTACCCAGAAAGCCATTCATTATCTCCTTACAAGTGCTTTGTCTATAAGTGGAATTATTTGAGTGTCCGAAAACTACAGAAGATACGAACCTCCAATGGATGTTTTCATACATCTGGCTTGTGTAATCAAAAGTGCAGAGACAAACTGGATGTAGTTTTACTATTGTGATGGAAATGCAAAATACCCTCGCAACGACATCCATTTGATCATGACATAAAGGAGATTTTTTGACTAACATGACGCCTAACATATCTGAGGTTGAATACAGTAATGCATTCAGATATCTATTACTATCGTGCAATTGTGGCATCATGTTAACCAAACTAATAAAAATGTTTATAGACTTTCATACATATAATTGTTTCAGCAGTCTTCTAAAAAAAAAGCACTCCATAATTTATGAAGCAGAGCTATCTTTTCTTCCTTGCATCTTTCTCAAAAACAAGCTTATCAAAATATTTTGATATTTGCATACTCTCCTTTTGACTATTATTTTTTCATACAGTTGGAATTTCTAGCGTCATTTGATAAAAGTGTATCGGTTTTTACAGTAAGTATCCCAAACAAGACTCTTCAAAGAGTTTTTCGCAAAGCATTTATTTGATAATTGCCGTCGGAATCGGTAGCCCGTAATCTGTTGCAGCCCTAGTCAACGGTCCGAGAGAGAAGATTACACTGATCTTGAGTTTGTTGATTTCCACCGGGACATGACTTCCGATATCGATAACTTCACTTACTCTTCCTGAACGATGTAAATGTAAAGGCGAAGGCGTTTGTATGTTATACCTTACGTTATAAGCTCTATGGGTCATTATTAAATACAAAGTTAGAAGAGAATTTTTTAAAATGTTAGAAAGATTCTGAAATTTTAAGAAAATCATTAAATAAATAAATGTACTATTCATCTTAATATAAACACTAGTCATTTATATCTCATCCATGTAATGTTAAATTGATTAAATTGAAAGCAAAATTGATAAAATTAATAAGCAAAATTTGCAGTTTCTTCAACACAAGATCGGATCATGGCCTCGCTACTTCAGCCCCTTGGGAAAAAAATATTTATGCATTTGAAGCATCATGGCCACAGGTAGTGTTTTTCCAAAAAGAATTCTATAACAAATACAATTATGTTATGAAATAATAAGTATTAATTTTATGCAACGAGTTTTTCCATTTCTATCAATTAACTGAATTTTGTCAATTATTTCTTCTTGATTATGCTTTTAAAATTAATATTTGCCTTTTAACGTTGATAAAAAATAAAACAGATGCAATAGAAAATTTATTTAAAAATATCATCAAATAGCGAATTAAAACGAAAACCAAGCAGCTATTTTGCAACATTAATACTCCTTCAAACGATTCATTCTTTAAATGTTTAACGTATATCTTCTTTTCTAGATCATAGAATTCTTCTCTTGTAAGTACCACATCGGAAACAAATCCCAGACTGCAGCTAGACGCCAAGTAAAAAAAGGAATGAGCGGCAATGAAATCTTGATCACCTTCAGGGCAGAATTAACCGAATCAATGGAGAAGTCTCGGAGGACTGACGAAGACGTTAAAGTTCGAGCAAATCTGTCATGCTAATTACTTTAATTGATCCCCAAATAGCGGACGAGACAAGGGGATGGTCAAAAGCAGCGCATGTGCTAAATGAATGCTGAATCTGGCATCTGCAGTTTCTAAGGATGATGTATCTTTCTGCTCTCTGCGCTATTTTTAGCACTGTTGAAGAATTTGGATTTGTATATCCAAGAAATGCGCTGTCGAAGATGGTCTGAAAACAGAAGGGGTCATCATTAAGCATCGTCGGGGAAATATAAGGGGCGTCTGCCTTACATTGCTCCGAATACTTATTCATAGCTTGTAAATACCTTAACATGATTTAATTTGCATCCGTATTACAGATAATGCGGATATAATAGTAAAGTCCTTTTTAAATATATTCTAACAGCATTTTAATGCAGTCGTTTTTTATTTCACAATTCTGTGTGTTTATGTCAATAATTTTGAAAACCAATATCTGGAGAAAATGACTTTCATACAATACTGATAGAATTGCGTTTTTTCTTTCTTTTTATAAAGGTTTAATCTCAACTTTCATTCAAATTTGAATCAGAAAACCATGTTTGAATAAATATATTAAATATAATATTGAAATTGTGGTTGTAAATAAAAAAAAAGTAATTGAAAACATACTTTCCAAAATTCTACAGCTATATTGTAACTCTATAACAAATAAGTAAAGTTCATTGTGAGGTCTAACTCGCAGATAAATAACTGATGATAATTTTATGGAACGTCGAAGAAAATGTTACAAAAAATATATCATCAATGAAAACGCTGTTCACTTATGCCACTTGAATTTTTCATAATCATGGCAACATTAATTTCAATTCGGCGAATAATGCAATTGAAAAGAAAAAAAAATTGATCGCTCTTTTGATTTTTGATAGGAAAACTGGATTGTATCATCATTTCTGCTTCCGCGTTATCTTTCAAAACATCGAAAAACAATCTAAAGTGGCGAGTTTTTTAGTCACTACAATACAGTCTTCTTTCGGTAAAATTTCAGAAATAGAGCATGCGTGTTTTAAAATGCTTTTTACATTGTTAGATTCAAACTATGGTCTTAAAGAAGTCAGCAGTTTTAGTGTACGAACAACATATTCACTTTCATCCGCTTACCTTGATGCACTTCTCACGACAGTCCCAGCTCACGTGAAGAGAGACACAAGTATAATTCAGAAAACATTTTTTCCCCAAGCTCAATGAGATGTCTACGTTCATCAAAATCTGCATGTCAGATTAATTCACAATTATGTCACTTTTTCACAAAAACCTTGTATATCACAATGTAAAAGGGATGTTATTCAGAATCAGTTTATGTTTTCGATTCCCAATTGGTCAAAAATTCTTAAATCTTTGATGTAAGACATTAACTTTTCCTCTTTACTTTTTAGTAGTGAAGAATTTAAAATCGTTACTAGAAACGCCCAATTATTGAAATGCTACACAAATCTGCAACACAAGTTTTACAACTTATTTCAAGGTGTCATACAAGATAAAGTAAATCATAAAACATTTCAATTCTTGCCCTTAAATGGCAAATTGCCACTGAGTCTAATATTTATCACATGCTAAATATTAACATGTAAACATGAGGATGTATTACATCATTTATAGGTTCAAAATCAGAAAAACACGCATAACGTTTCTGTGCGATGTCTCATTACTAAGGTTGGGTGATGACCGAACTTCATCTTCTCGATATATCATCCAACGCATATCGATACTTTTCTATATATCGTTACATAATTATTCGTTTATAGCTATTGTAAACTATTAAACAGCATCTCTGAAGATATTGACTGATCAGTACGGCTCCAAATAAAAGGAAGTTTGAATTGAATTAATATAAATATTTGCTTTCTTTTGAATAAAAATAGTTTCATGTTACAATTTATAACATTGCGTTTTTTTCAATATAAGAATTTTTAAAATGTTACTCTTTTTACTGCTGACTTAAAAGAAACTATAGTTTCTTTCATTCTTCATAAAAAATAATAGAAAAACAACATAATAAGGCATTCAACAAGTAAAATTATGTAGTTTTAATAAATCGTGAATTCAAAATAGAATGTCTTCAAAAATTTTATATATGAATTACATACGTTTTTATTCTTATTTTAATAGTATTATTTGCAGATGTAATTTAAATAGCACTAGAATTTTAACAATATATATGTTATATAACTAAAATTAATCATTTAATTAACTATTTCAAAACTCTAAAAGAGACGAAAAATAGTCATTCCGAAGTACGAAACACGTTAATAACAAATATAATGATAGGTAAATTTTTTTACGGACAAATGATGTAATACATTAAAAAATTTTGAAAAGGTCCTGGTCACGATCAAATAAAAAGAAAAATATGCCACTGTATATCATAATCAATATAAAAAATATCATCATATAAGAAAAAAATAACCCACACTCAAGCCTAATTCTGTGTTTCTGAATATTAAAATTCTAGCTAATTAAATTTTATTTCTAAGTATTCTATTTTTGCATATTATAAAATTTGAAATAAAATAAAAAGTAAATTAAATTAAAATATGAAAAATAAAAAGGAAGGGTGGGGGGATAAAGAAAAGAAATATATAAAAAACAGTTAAAAAATTGAAAAATCACCGCTAAAATATCTTTACATTAAAAACAGAAAAATAATAATTTCACAAAAAATTTCTTAATTTCTTCTTTTTAAAACAGTTCAAAATGCGGTGTATTTGAAAATGAAAAAAAAAGGAATAAAAAAGGGACAGGAAAGGAAACTCTTTTAAACTGCGTGAAAATTTGAAAAAATTGCAGCATATATTCCAAACACATAAAGTGGAATAAATTGATGTAATAAAATTTATCCATTAAAATATTCTTTACCTTAAACAAAAAATAATATATTGTAATAAAAAATATATAATGAAATTGAAAAAGAGCATATTTAAAGATATAAAACAACAAAAATTATATACTTTCAGAAACATAAAAGCGCATACTACAGAAAAGCATGCGAATTAAAAAGAAAAGAAAAGAAGAACAACACATATTTTCCACCGATATACAAAACAACGCCTTAAAATTCAAAAAAAAAAATCTGTAAAACATTTCCAGGATTGATGCTCAACAGTCATGCAAATTCGATCACTATCGAAATTTCGAAATTACTCAAAATTCGATTAGTATCGAATGTACAATATTTATCGAAAATTGGATAAGTATCGAAAATTCCTGAAGTATCGAGAATCTTATATGTATTGAAAATTCTGTGTGTATGGCTATTCGATATATATTAAAAATTTTATAAGTATCGGAAATTCGATCAAGACCGATGAGGTACTCAAACTGGTTTTGAAATGAGTTCACCAAGCAACTCAGTTGCCAGGTAAAAAGAAAAGTTTAGCGGAAACTTTTTTTTTCTAGTACGCTTAAGTGCTAAAATGTTAGCTGCGAATAAAAATGCGTTTTAACCTGAATTAATTCTTTTTGCTTTTATATCTGAAGATGAATATTTAACGATTAAACAAAGAACAGTCAACAACCTTCTGATAATCGCACTTATTTCTCTATAATAGTATCATTCAGTTTGGGAACAGAAAACAGTTTATTCCAAAATGACATGATAAAAACAAGTATTTTTATTTATTAGAGCGTGACAGAATTTATACAAATATTAACAAAAATTATATATGAAGGTGAAAAAAATGGAGAGCAACAAAAATAAACACTAACCGATAACAAAAACGAAATCGAAAAAGCAAATGAATTGTGAATACCGATCTATTGTATCGTCATACATCGTGAACTATTATTCATGTTCATGACTTTGATAGATCGTTATTTTTCAAAAACTGCCATCGAAAAATCAATTTTTCAGAAATATCGATTATTTTCGATAAATCGAAAATCTTCACAGCTCATTACTAATTGTTATTGTCTATTTTTCATATTTATGCAAATGAGTGATCTATATTCCATAATCATCTTTATTCTGTTCTTCACGTGTGCTAGACTTGTCATAAAGAAGAGCTTCAATGAGATCCATATGACTCTGGAATTATTAATTAATTACATAATTCAGAAAGTTATTTTTTTCACTATAATATTATAGCAATATTAACAATGCATTAAAGCACTCATGCAGCAAACACCTTTGTCATTAGTAATACACATTCATTATGAAATTTAATAGAACATATTAAGGATTACTTATTCTCTAGTCAATTAAAATTTAATTTTTTATAAAAAAATAATCAAATACAATTTAAAATAACGTATAGAAGACATAAGCTTTACATATGATATCATCCTCATCATGTTTTTTGAACTGAGAAAAACACGTCATATCTCTACTCAGGAGAAATAAGAAACATCGGGTTCTTTCTAAATCTGAAACAATAGAGTATTATTAAAATGACACTTCTTCACCTTTAAATTTTCAGAATCTGAAGTCGATAGTAATTATAGGAAATAAAATTTTTCTGAACTGTTTCATACTTATATTTTCTGAAAAATTCAAATATGTTTCTCTCTTGTAATTGAACTTTTTTCTGCCTTTTTCTGTCTCCATCAATTTTAAATTAAATTTACTTTGAACATTTTATCTATTTGAATTCTGGATCATCTGTTAAAAAAATATGACGGATAATTACGTTTTTAATGAAAGCACGGAAAACTGAAATATTAAGGAAATAATTTAAATAATATTTAATGATATCCGCACTTCTATTGAAGAAATGTAAAGCATTTCGCAAATAAAGAGCGATTTTATTAATCGCGTGACTTTGAAAAAATACAGTTTAATTAAAGAATGGTATTAAAACATTTGAAGTATATCTATTAATAATTATTAGTAGAAATAAATAGGCTGTTTACATTCAAGCTTTGAAATAAAAGGACTTTTTTGTTCTACAAATAATTCAGCTGAATTTTTCATATTAAAATGAATATTATTCATTTTTATATTCTGCTTGCCAAAACTTTTTCTCCCTAACTGTATTTTCGTCTCTAACTGACTTTTCCTTATTTCTGAATAGAGTTTCACGGCGTGTTTCGATTTTAATTATATATAATATTCAAAGTAAGAAATTACATCAATTTTTATATCGTTTGAGTAATTAAGCGAGTAAATGTACAAAATTTCTGAATCTGGGCAGTAACAGCGTAACTACATTTGTGTTGAAATGATGCCGCCATACTGGAACTTCTGTACTTAACATACTGGCACTCTAAATTCTGTACTTAAATATAAATAATGAATAGTAATATAGAATATGTTAATATCTTATCAATATCGAACAGTAATAAATGAAATTAACATTTTGTTATTATTAACTGTTTTGTTCGAATCAGTATAGATTTAGGGGCTATCTATCCCACAAAAATATTTTTGATCTCAAGATATTCAAAAAATTAATAATCATTTGAATAATTTTAAAAGATTTATATCCAAGCCTCAATTGATAAAAAAAAAATTCATACTATTTTTTTATTCCGTCACAATAAAGAAGATTGTATACATTGTCAAAAGATCAGCAGATGTATAGTCTTTCAACTGCTGTCATTGCTATTATTTGTAATCTTTAAAATTCAAATTCACAAAAAATGTCACTTTTATTTATAAGACTGTCATCTTTAAAAATGTGTTGATTGCATTCGTATAAGAGTTTTCGACACATTTACTTTTCATAATCTTCAAATTTTAAAAATTGCATTTCCCCATTTTTCATTTGCATTTGTATTCTTAATTATAAATAAATAGTATTTTCGAGGCATATTACTTAAAATAATTTTAAACAATTTCGAAAAATTTATGGATTAATATTAATAAAATTAGCTTAAATTATAATTTTTTTTAGCACCCTGAAAAAAAGAAAGTCAGCTACTTATTTTCTGAAGTACTCATTCATAAGTAAAACACACATACAAAAACATTATGCTGTTGATTTGGATGTTCAAGATTCTAAAAAATTACTTATATTAATATAATGTACGTTATATTTTTATCAGAGAACGTATTACATAAAAAATAATTATAATAAGCTTCTGTTTTATTTAAAAAATAATGTTTTGTGAAAGTCTAATGTTGCTGCATTATCTACGCACAAGGAGTTCACTTTTATATTTCATTTCAATAATGTTTTATTTATTTATATATGTTTCAGGCTGTATAATTTTTTAGATAGTACAGAATTTTGTTTCTGGGTTTTTTCCATTCATTAAGGATTTCACAAACCGTTTCAACTATAATAATTGGATCCCCTTTGTTCCAGACGAAACTTACTGAGTTAGTAAAATGTAACAGAAATAGAATATGTTACATGTATCGAATATTCATTTTAACATTAATTTTAAAAATAAAAAATATCTTAATCGGAAGCTACTTTGAAAACATGCTTTGTTTTCTGTTCCATTTTAACGATTTTTTTACTGCTGTGAGAGAAACCTTTTGTGAAAATGAGATGCTTGCTGGATGTTCTGGAAATTCCCGTTTATTGTTACATATCTTAAAAACTATTTGACGGAAATGATGAAGTTTGATGTATTGTTCCTTTAAATGGCATCAAAATTTCTACGAGCGTTTTAAATGAATATTCAAAAATTTTATGAAGATTTCTGCAATTATAAAAAAATTTTAACTTGTGAATTTACAAATTAATTAAAAATAAACATTCATTTAGAAAAATACTTTACTTCAGTTTTGCTTAGTGAATATTTCAAGCTGAATTAAAAATGATTTTTAAAGTTTTAGTCCGTTTGCGATTAAAGAAAAGGATATGTCGAAAATATTCACACTTTATGTACCACCTGTGACATTTTTCTTCGAGGCCAGATTTATGTCTCCTCACCATTATTGTCTTGCAGACGCGATGCCGATGCGATTCAAGCTTGGTTTCCGAATCGGAAGCGAAATGCAACTAGTCTGAAATCTCCTTCTTCTTCTTTCATGAATTACAAACTCCTTCCTGAGTATTCTCCAATTGAAATACGACGCTAATAAAAGTGTTAATTTGTGTACAATTTAATTCCTTTTTTTTAATGCAGGCAAAAGAGTTTGTTTAAATATCACTCAGTTTATAGCAATACAAATTCAGTTGATCGTTATAGAAACATTTAATATTTCTTTAAAATGCATGGGATAAAGCATATGTTATTTTTTCTTCCATTTTAAAATTTTACTTTTTTATCTTTCACAGTATTTGTTTCAGATATATTTCAAATGTTTCGTACTGTTTCTTCATAGACTCAGGACATTTTTTAAATCTCAAACTTGTGTAGTATCGAAATATGGATGCCATTTTTTACCTTCTTCCCTTCTCATTTTCAAATTTTCATTGACTCATTAGAAGCCCGTATTATGATAAGCTTCCCCCTAACATAGCCCTCATATGATGTTTGGATATGAAAACGGTCGGTTCTTTCGTCATGAAAGACGACTGTTGGGTCTTCCTTTAACAGGTCGAAAGAAGGAATAAAGAAGAAAATAAGCTGGTTTTCACATAGGAAAATTTTAACGCTAACATTTAACTGCTTGCAATATGAGCAAAAACATTATTTAAATTGATTTGGAGAAGCACTGTCTGCTTTGTTTTGGCCCGATTAAAAGCTATAGCGAAGCTGTAGTTTTTATTAGTTACGCTAAATGCATTTCAATAAAATCTTCTTAAATATCCCAACTAAGGTTTAAATTAAAATTTTTAAATGAATATCGTTAAAGGATAAAACAGGTCAAAGTGCAAAGTTGTCAAATGAATGTGATGTAAATTTCGAAATCGAAACTCATACATTTTGAAAATAAAAAAAGAGCACAGAAATTTCAAATGAGTGTGGTGGATAAACACAATTTAAAGAAATGCAGATGCTGGTTCGTTTGTTATTGGTAATCAATAAATAAAATTTTATCTTAGTCTGAAATAAACTGGCATTTCTTTCAGACATTTCGCACAGTTAGTTCTGTTTAGAAAAACAATAACGTTCTAATATCCAATTTAGGATGGAAATGTACCAAAACTAATTACTACACTAAAGAAACTTCGTTATCACGATGCATGACTCACATTTCAGTACAAGATTACACCAATCTGTGGTAATCTGTATTGATTCGATACATGTTGCTGTATTCATCAGATTCGGCAGTCAGTTATATCACAGTATCTAATGGGAAACCTCTGAATCAATAGGTCCATTCTACTATCGTTATTGACTACGCGCAGTAGAGAAGCCTCTGTATATTCCAGAGTTCTCACAGTGAGTTGGGGAAATTGGACAGGGGGCTTTCATATTCTTATTTGGACTGATCTGATAGTACCTGGAGTGTCTATATAATTCTGAATTCCTAATTTAAAAGTATGAAGTGTACAAAGAAATACATTTCTGTTATTACTTCAACTTATTTTTAGAGTATAAATATTGTAAAACACTGAAAATATAGTCATACATTTTCACGCAAGCATATCATACGTCTATTGGCAAATATGGCAAATTTGCGCAACAAAAGCAAAGTCAGTTACAGAGTTTGAGGATCATGATTTCTATCGATTGCCCTTTTATTTGAATAATGCGATAGTTTGCTGCATAGTTCAAGGACAAAGTGATATATCAGTGGACAACCTACTTCTGTTTTGACTGAGTTACATGATATGCTGCATTTTTTGTTTTCAAAGCATCTCTTGTTCAGTGATTCATGGTGAAATATCTGTACTGAATGAAATATAGTGTCACACCCAGCAAATTTCATAAATGGTTGCACAACATTTATCAATAAGGAAAGGTAAGAACGTCTATAAATAACAAATACATCAAACATGGTGTAACGGGTAGAATACATTATTCTTAGCAATCGCAGAATTACGGTTGCCCATATTGCAGAAGCGTCAGGAATATCTATAAGCAGTAATATCCAACATTATCGCAAGCAGTGTTTGAGATAGATTCCTTGTTCTCTGCTTATGGAGAAATGTTTTCAAATTTCTTTCATTATTTTCCCGTGTTATGCAGTAAGAGACAGCTATATTTTTCAAGCAAAACATTACGGATGAGAGAGATGTGGTTACATCATTTTACTTCAGAAACGAGAACTGATAGCATAAAACAAATAGTTACCTCATTTGTTGGTCCAGAAATATTTTTTTGTTTTTTTCTTTGAGCATGCAGAGTTAGTGTGGAAGGATATGACGCTCAACCATGCACTAGGGGCTTTGCGCAAATCTGCGAAGACCAAGAGACGTCAAACTATAAAAAAAGGATCGGTGCATTTGGATAATTTGTCATTCAGCCTGCACAAATCGATTCATTTCAGAATTTTGGATCAGCGATACTGTCAGCATGTAGTGTCTATCTGTCATTTTGTGATTTTTCATTTGTTCGGTAGGCTGAATCAGTATTCCGACGTCCACCTTTTTTCCAACGAAAGCCAAACTATTGATATGTATCTGTTTACATTTGAGTTATTACAAATGCTCTGTGGACTGATGATTGAATAAATGCAAGATATTCCCAAAACGGCGTTAAAATGTTTACAAGAGAAAGAGAAACAGTTAAGATTTGAAAAATGTCGATTTCGATGCAGTTGCTATATTTTTTTATGTTTCTGCAGATTTACAAAATGTAATACTAGAAATTAGAAACAAGTGCATTCATTTTTGCTATTAAATTGGCGTTCACTAGATGCCAATTCTTGATTTTACATAAGTGGCATGAATCATATTTATCCAATTTTGAAATTCAAAACAATTATTGAAGAAGAAAAAAGATGTGAGCTGAAGCAAGGGCGTAAGAAGCCGAAAAATAGATTGCTTGCATGATGTCGAATATTTTGTTGTTGTTAGGTCATGACTCTAACCCCTTAAAAGTGCCAAACTATTAGCCTCCTCTCATACCATTTATAACACTTTAATTTTATTTTTGAATCTGTTTTTCAGATCTTTCATTGAGTTTCACGAGCATCAATATATCACTTTTGAAATTTATAAGCTGAAATTAAATCATTCAAAAGTGCTATAATTCGATACAAAACAATCTTGCATAGCAACAAACATTTAAATTATTCTATTGATTTTCAATTAAATCAATAATATAGCAGGTTTTTAAAACGAAAGATGTTACTTAATGAGATTAAGGGGAAAAAAATAGTTAAAGAGTTAAATGAATAGCTTAATTGCGTTTGTCATGATATTCTGGCCTGTTTTTTATTCCTTTTAAAGAATCTTTGCTGAATTCTTCATTTAAACTGAGCAGTTAAAACGAAATCAAACAGATTGGAATGATTATTACAAATTGACAGATAATTATGCAATAAAATATAATTAATTGGTTATAGAGAAGGAGCAATGCGTTATTGCATCCATATTTAGTACAGCAAACCCAATCACAGAATAGCATTGTGATGGAAATCCATGAGCTCAACGAGTGCCGAAGCAAAAGTTTTTTCAGGATTTCCGCCATTATCGTAATTTAACAAATATTCTAGGATAAGCGAATGAGTTCAAGCATGAATTAAGAGAATGAGTTCAAACATAAATTAATATCACTTGAATTTCATAACATTTAGCGTAAGCATCATTTCTCTTATTAACACCAAAAGCAGATATTTTCACGCCATTGCCAGGAATATTGTGAAAATTCTATTCAAATCAATTCACGCTCACATAATCTAATTCCAACTTTCTAACATCCTTATTAGCCTAGCTGAGAAGAGCTATGCTTTTAGATAAGATCCTGAATTTATCCTTTGTGTTATACTTTTTCCTTTATCATTATGATACTCTTTTTGAGAATTTTATTTGACATAATGACTTAAGAAAATTTAAGATGCTTGTTATTCATTATCAACATTTTTTTCCTTTCTTCGATAAATAAATTATGTCATTGGTTTCGAAAATAGAATCTTATTTTTAAGTAAAGAATTTGATGTTAGATATAATATGCCTATGTCTCTCGATCATGTTGTATATGATTCTAGTATAACTTAGAAATGGGACATTAATCAAAATAATCTAAACTAAAAAAAAATCTTAAATTTTGCAATTTTTGTAACAAAAGAATGAAGATCAAAGATGATAAAATAAAGTCTGTCTACTCAAAATCATATAGTACTGGTTGCCTGTGGAAACTAGTTTTTCGTTAGCCATATATGTAGACAAGATCAAAGAACTATCCCTTCTGACACATAATCGTACTAATTTCCACAATTTTTATTTCTTTTGAAATGAATGTCATGGTGAAAGTCAAACGAATTTCAAAACAAGTCAATGGTATATTTCTCTGAAACATTGTCCTTTTCTTACAGAAATATCAAAACGTCATTTCACTGCACATTCTCTGTGGGATGAATGGTTAAGTAATCACAACTAAAAAAATGAAATATCCAGATAAGGTAAGTTTCTATTCATTATAAGAATCTCGATCCCGAGAGGCGACTTCTGTCTTCTCTCTGCCGAGTGACACTGCAAAATAAAATTATATCCAGCCTCAGCCTAAAGTAGCTCTACATATTCCGCTATTTCACAAACACAAATAACCATTTAGAATGCTCTCATAAGTTAAAATGATAATTGCATTTATTTTGGCAATATGTACCCGACTGAAATTCAAAGACTGGCTACATTACGTATTAGGTCATTAATATGATCACCAAAGACGTCCAGCATATATAAGATTGGCTTAATCATGTGAACCAACTACGATGAAATATATCTTATTATAATACGAACATATAATTGTCAGTTCGAAGATAAAATTAAAGTGTATGTTTTCCATAAAAATAGCATGTTTTATTTTCATTAAAATAACAGATTTATGCGCTTTGTTTTCCGCATTTATATAATATTTTTAAAGATTTAAATTATAAGTGCCCAAAATATAATTAGTAATCAGTGCATCATGTATGATTATAAATTAAAATCAATGATGCATTCTTAAAAAAAATAATATCATAATAGACATTTTACAATTATCTACTTTTTTAAGAAGAAAACTTTTAATTCAAGCCTTATTTCATTATCATTGTCAAGATTTTAAAACAAAAATTGAGAATTGAACATTACATATAGAATACTCTACTTTTTGTGTTAAATATTATGTTAAATGCATATTGAGAAAACTGAAACTTTTTAAAAAATTAAATGAAGACAACAATCTTATTATGTTGCATTTTATTTCATTCTATCCCTACTAATAATAAAGATGTATATGTGAGTATGTGTTGGTTTTCTATAGGCCAAAAAATTTGATCTCCAGTCACCATACTTGGCGCATTTCTACTTTGGTAGGACTATTTTTTTTTAGAAATTTCAACTAAGAATTAACATTTAGTCCTACGCTTTTCTGTGATAACTTCCAAAAATATTTCAATATAAAAATAATTTTATATGACCTCAAAATTAAAAAAAATATATTTTCATTCACATAGATTCTTTTGTCTGTAATCTTTCGGTTTTCAATTAATTTCAATAAAATAATTTATTCGCATTTCATAATAATATTAGCCGCCTTTGGCGACAAGCTGATTCGTCAAGATTAATGTTCGTTAAAACTTTCAATTAAATATTTTCTGTAACTCGGTCTCTTAATATTTTCGTCAGTAAAATATTTTTAATTTTAAAATTTTTAGTCATACAGTTATTGAGTCAGTATGCCATTTCGTTCATTCTACAACTATGTCATTTTCTGTCAGCTCCTGTAAAATTTCAATTTTAAATTAAAGCGGTAAAGTAATTGAATCTCAATTAATGTAAAAAAATTGTAGCTGTAACCAAGTAAATTTTTTCCAAAAAGAAACTGAAAACAGAATTATTCAGCATTGAAATCTTATAGACACTACAGAATAATTTTCTTAATTTATGCAATATTTCAAAGAATTATTTAAAAAATATCTCTGATTTATGATAAAATTATGTCTTTAGTTTTACTTTCAAAAGAATTTAAGTGACAAATATAATAATATTATATTTTGCTTCAATCTATAAATATACTTCAAAAAATGATGAAGTGTAAATTTTATATAGACGTTTGGTCCCAAGGAATCATATTCTGCGAAATATTCATAATGCTCCAAATTATTTACTTATAAATCTTATAGCGAAATATTGTCGGACTCCATTAAACACTTCTTTATTTGTTTATTTAAATAAAAAAATAACTTTTGTATGTTCAGCGATCCAATAGGGCCGAATGATGAAGCTTTGAATACTATCATTTTAGAACCCATCAGTCTGAAGAAACCTTGAAACTGATTGGCTTATCTCCTTTGAGGCGATCCATGAAGTCCATTTGGCGATCGATGGCCGACATTTTCATAACTCACTTTGTTTTAGTAGCAATAGAAGGAACATTTTTCTTTTTTAAGATTTTTATAGATAAGATATTTATAAGATAAGACTATTTTTATTTTTATTTTATTTGGTGAAAATATTGGTTATATTTAATCTTCTTAAACCGGGCAGATTTCATCATGTCTATGATTTCATCAAATTATCAAACATTAAAGCCATGATATTTTATTTTTCTCTTATACTTATTCTTATTGTATACATGAACCTTTCTGGAATGGAGATCCATCCCGTGACATCATGGCGTTAGTACAAGCTTAAATGTCGGTTTGTCTATCTTCTAAATTTCGCAATATTGTCATTTCATCTTTTTTCATGTCTCTTAAACCACTCAGATATTAAACCAAAGAGTACTTCCTTAGCCTTCAATAAGGAGAAAAAAATCTCACCATCAGATAGTACATGAAATAATGAAAATAATTTTAACTTCAGAACAACAATGCTGTTGGAAATGAGGCAAAAATTATTTTTAAAAATTATAAAAATGTGCACAATTATTAAACTGGCATCATTTAACAGATAGTTTTTTTTTTCAAACTTTCAAACGCGTGCGATGAGTTTTTCCGAAGTGACCTCACATTTCGCTTCATTTTAAATAATTTAAATTCAAATGAATAATTTTAAAACAATATCTCCGCGCTGCTCATTCACGAACTCCAACACAAACACGGGCGAAATTGAGTAGCCATCGGTGAAGCCTATGAAGCACGCACATCCATCTCTATTATTAGAAGTATGGATACTTCATGGCTGATCTCAAACCGTTTTCATCGCCGCTACTTATATTTCTTCATGGGATTTTTACTTTCGTTAGTAATGAAGAATGAAGATTCTGTTTATTTTACCATTCTTCCGAGTAACATTCATTTTTATTGTACTTACAATGAAGGTTTAAATCCAGAATGAAGCAGTGAGAAAATTTTTTAAATTGCGCCCATTTTTAAGCATTGTTGTTCTTCTCCTCTGATATAACTGGAACGGAAGAAATCCCAAAAATGTAATTATAAACAAAAAAAAAAAAAAACACATTAAAATATGCACTGAAATGTTTAGCAGCCATTTATTCGGGTGGATCAACTGCCGATGGTGTATTTATTTATATAGTATTAAATTTGTATGTATGCAGTGTATGTGCAAACATTTATAAGTTTGTGGAAATGCATTTTGTTTCTTTTTGGAGTTTACTCGGTAAATTTATACTTGTATAAAGCTCAATGTGTGTGTGTGTTGGCGCTCTACAGGCCAGACCGTTTGACCTACAGGTACCAAATTTGGTACATGTATACCTTAGAAGTCGGGAATGTGCCCCGGGGGTCCCTTTTTTGAATTTTGAATTATATTTTCAATCATTAATTAAAAACTAACTTTCCCGCTAAAAAATCTTTTCATTTTCCCACCGCCAAATCAGTAAGGCTTCAGTTTTTTTCCCACGCTAATAAGGATAGGTTTAACATTTTTCGACCGATTATTTCAAACGATTCTGTTTATTTTCTTAGTGTTTGATGCATTTAAAACTAAACATTGTTAATGAATCGATCTTTCAGATTCATTCTGAAGTACTTTTGAATTTAAATATAACAGAATAAAGGAAATTAAAAATTCCTAATCTGCATAGCGTTACCCCAACTGACGCAGAAAAGTTGACGCATTTGCGTTACCATAACTGGCGTTGTAAATTCACGCATGAGCATTGTGTTCTGATTGTTGACAATTATTATCAACGGATGCGGACTTGATTTAATTATTTTTAGGTTAGTTGTAAACTTTTGTAATTAAATTGTATTTATGTTAGTTATATATTTTTTGTATATGCTTATAGTTTTAAATACATCGTTTTTTAAGTAGCTTTTTTTAACCTGTTTTCGACCGATTATTTTAAACGATTTTGTTTATTTTCTTAGTGTTTGATGCATTTAAAACTAAGCATTTTTAATTAATCGATCTGCTCATGATGAAGCTGAGAAAATTTTGTTGACAAATTCTTGAGATATATTTTAGAAAAAAACTAACAGTGCCCATAAACAGTGCTCAGTTAAGATATTAATTAAACTCAACTCAGTGCCCATAAAGTTTAAACGCTCAGTGACTCTGTTTTTCAGTAATCATATTATTAAAAAAAATTCTTTGTTTCAGTAAAAAATATTGTTATATTAATTGCAGATTAATCATTTTCCTTCAGTTATAACATTTTATGTATCTAATTTTCTGTTAGCTCCCGTAGTATTTAAAGCATAAATTCTACGGGAGCTAATAGAAAATTAGAGAAATACATATTATGCTATGACTGAAGGTCTTTATAATATTAAGAATGAATTATATGATTATCAAAATTTGAAGTTTAAAATATTTTGATGAAGAAGATATTAAAGTAGGAATTGCATAATATATTTAATTATTAAAATTTTAACGAATATTAAGATTGGCGAGCTGGCTGGTCGCCAAAGGCGGCTAGTTGAATAATAATGTCATTAAATGCTTAATCTCAAATTTTTCGCACATTCTAATGATGCACTGAATAAAATGTTCGACTTCTAGCCAAATGAAAGAAGGTTTAGTTTTTAAATAGTTATTCAACTTTTTCTAATGAAATTAGGCAGAAAGGTCTCTCGACATTTTTTTCTTCTTTCTCTATCTGTTGCTTGAATTGGTCCGAGTAGCTCTTTTTTAAATGTGCACTTTCAGAAATCAGTCAACATTTCTAAGTAAATACGATCTAGAAGTATTAGGATAATTAAAATATTAGTGAAATTTCTTCGCCTTGAATATGAGATTAAAACAGTAGTTTGCAAAAATGGCGAGTCATCTCAACGGACACTGGATACGCATACAGCCAAAGCAAACTGAGGGGGACTGAGATTCAAGAATTGGTATGGTCAAACATGAGCAAATCATTGCACGGTAACCGGAGTTTTTTCCACTGCATTGATTCCTTGATGCCATTAACTATTAATAGTGATTGAAAATCGCACTCAATCTAATACTTGAAATAACAGTTGCGGGAAAAAAATGCTTTCTCTGTGATGATTGGGTTCACTTTCTGAAGCTTGAGAAAATATAATTTTTTTGTATGTGAAGTGAGATTTTATAAATGTTTGATGGAAATAATGTATAACAGTATTATAATAAATTTAAAAAATCGCTTTAAGCCCGCATCTTTATACTGTTTATCTATTCCTATCACTATGTCACTGATATTACTTCTTCCTGCATGAAACATGACTCGTTTTATATTTTTTTTCTTAAAAATGTTATTTAACGTCATTTTATTAGAAAGATATGCCTATATTATCTCTACTACTAATAAAAATGTGTGTATGTGTGTGTTAATTCAAACTGGACGAAATTTTGAAGCTTATTTACCATAATTTTCAAAAATGTTATTGCATGAAACTGGCTTTGAACCGTTTAAAAACTTTTTTAATATCTTTTTAAATATTTCTGTTTACTTGACATGCCATTTTAAGATGAATTTTGGCAGTTTTAAAACATTTTTATTCTAGTTTTTGAAAAATAATCATTATTGAATTGAAATTCAATCCATTTTCATTGTTCAGTCAAATATTGGGTTTTTCTTTCAGTTTTGGAATCTATACATGAGGGAAAAAATTCTGTGTATTATTTATGCAGCTTATATGAAGAATAAGGCATCGAAGCTGCAGTACCATGAAAGTTAGAAAGCAGATGGACAGGAGAATGACATTTTTAGTAGCCTTATGATACCTATATTAGAATGGTTTGTATACATAAGGAACACAACAAAAGTTATTAAAATAATATGGGTATAATATTTCGCATAATCTGATACGTAAACATATTTTTTTAAATGCATAAGAGATTTTAATGAGGGGAAACACAACAAATCTTCTTGCGCAGGTTTCCTTCACAGCAATGAAAACAATTTTATTTAATTAGAAATTACAATTTCAAACATTTTTTCCCCCAGCATTCCCTAAGATAGACATCACGACTCCTATTTTTACGATCACACAAATATTTTTAATGTTTCCAGCGAATTTTGTAACACACTCTGTAATCTACGCGTTTTTAATAATTGCATATATAAGGGTAAATGTCCATTCCCCAGTCATAAGATATTTATAAGGCACCTCATATTGTGCTTGAAGCAGATCATTTCTCATTATTTTGAGAAATATTCTAGCCTGTTACGTAGGTGTCGGAATTCTGCACGATATGCCTTCCTCGCGAGCAGCATATCACAATATTAAATATTTTGGCTTGCACACGGCAGAGCCATTTTCCTCACCAGTTATAAGGTAGGACAGGTTTTCAAGAACACCTTTGCAAATGACTTGTCTCATTCGATATATATTTGGGAAGCTTCTAAAGGAATATTAAAGATGAGCATAATAATATTCTGGATACAGAATTTTATGAACCTCTTCTGCATTATACACTCTAAATGCATAATTTCATCCATAGTTTAAAAAATCTATTAAAAATATTAAGTCATTATTTAAAATTTTGAAGCTTTGGAAAGGGTCGTTTTAATAGTAGATTGAAAAAAGGTAATGAAAATTTTGTACCAAATATACAGAATATTATAACCCTCTGATACGGTATTGTATTATAGAGCTATTAAGAATGCAATAAACAAGAAAATAGTCATATAGTTGCGGTTTTAAATCCTTTATCTCGCTTTACTGTTTCAAATTTTCAAAGAAAACAGTTAAAAATCATTCTCAAGTTTTTATCAATTTTCTTTCATTATATTTATTGTAGATACAAATAAAAGTAATCTTGATTCAGGCATTTCAAAAACTCTCTTGGAAACAAGCATTTTTGATTGTTTAGTTGAAAAGCTGAAAAAAAAAAGGATTTTAAGAAGTTTAAAAGCGCCATAATTTTCATCACCTTTTCGGAAGCAAATGAAATGAAAGACTTTGCATTTCCTAGTTTTGAAAACGGTGTTAAAAATATACTTCACTGATTTTTAAAAATAAATTATCAGTCTTATTTAGTAAGAATTAATGTATTTCACCAACAAGCAATTTATTTTATTTATTTATCTATTTTTGTATCTCTCCACGAGCATCATTTCCAGAACATAAATGCAAGGCCAGGTGGAATGCAGGACACATCCATCAGCATAATGAGAGGAGAGAAAAAATAATTTCATAAGAAGTCCAAATGAACTGCCTCTTACTTAAAATGTGTCCGGTTTTATTTCTGACTGATGCCGGAGTAATTAGCCAAATCGAACTAATCCGACCAAATTGGAAACTCGAAGTGAAGACAGTTAAAAAATACTTAATGGAATGAAATGCTTCTCGTCTTTGATTTAAATTGAGTCAGTAAAAGAAAAAAAAAAACTTCCGGAAGGTTCTTAAAGAAGAAGAAGAAGAAAAAAGAGGGCTTAAGTCAGTCCTAAAAGTTTTAACTTAATCTGTTCCGAAAGGAACGTTTAGAAGTACTTAACTCTTCATTTGAAAGGCGAAATAAAGCGATGCTGGAAGAGGAAGAGAAGGCCCCTGTCATTATTTGGAAATTAGCGAGGAGAAGACAACTAGACGGCTTTTGCGCAAAAGGCTCATCCGATGAAGCCTGACATTCAGAAAATGAACAAAAAGAAAAAATACTTCTGTATAATGTTTTAGAAAATGGGCCTTGTTCTTCGATGACGAACTGAATGAAGCAGAATCATTGAATGAATTGAATGAAGCAGTTATTTTCGAATAAAAATAAATATAACTGAAAATACCGAGAGGGGAGTTTCAAATTTTATTGCAAAAGGAATGTGGAATTATTTTCCAGATTGCACACAATCATCCTCTCCATTGAAAAAATAACATGCAAATTCTCGTGATGATTTGGAAGAGCAAGCAAAAATGAATGTTTTTGAGAAACATAAAAAGAACATCATAATGAGATTGTTATTTTGAAAAATCCTATTAAACTTGTGATTTGAAAAAATATAACTGAGCAAATTTGATGCAAGCATAAATTTTAAAAAAAATATTATAGCCTAATTATTTATTAAATTTTATATTCTGGTTTAGGCAGATTAAAAAAATATTCTTATTCAGATTACGAAACGAGTATTTCATTTTTACACTTACGAGTTCTTTTTAGATATGATGAGGTCACATATTATATCCATAATGTTTTTTTGCAATTGTTCCTTTAACTGTCCAAGCTGTCTTCTACCGACGCTGGGAAAAATAATTGAAAGATTACTTTTCTCTACAAATGGCGCAAGTGTTAACGATATTCTTCTTCTTAATCAATATAGTTTCAGCAAAGGCAAAAATTGTGGCTTAGCAGTATATAATGTTATTGAAAAGATCAATTCAAAAATCGAATCCACTTCACCCTCATTGCTTTCGATGCAATATCAATTTTTGACATAATGAACTGGTTGATCTTATTTGATATTTTCGATGAATATCTTTCACTACTATAAGAAACGTATGTTTCGTATATTAAAAACCTTCTGACTCTCGCTAAAATTATGAATAAAATTTGTAGATCACGGCATCCACTTTGTGGAACATTTATATCAACTCAATACTAGAACTTTACAATAGCGATGCTTTCATACAGGCTTTCACCATCAACCTTGCATTGGTAATCCTAGATAAAATGATCACAAAAATTGATAACAATACCCACGAAGCATATTAAAAATACAAAAGAAACTATCCAGTCTTAGACTTGGGTTATCAGCCGATAAATGAGAGGGCAATAATTTTTAGAACAACTTATTTTAAGAAATTTTCTGTGAGGAACTCTTTTATCTTACTGAAAAATGCCTCATATAAATTAATAAATCTCCAATTATAGTTTGTGACTTCTTTAAATTCCTTCGGATAATAATAAGTAATGAACTAAAATGGATTCCCTCTATTTACAATACAAGAATTTGAAATAAACATCAAATTTTAATCATGTAGTTAAGTTCTACTGGAATATAGATAAAAGGATAGTATATATTGATACTACTTGATAACTGAAAAGCATATCTTTAGAAATTTCGTCTAAAAGAAAAATAATTCATACAAATAATGTTCATGAAACAGTGATTACAAGTTATAGATGAGCGAATTAAAAATTGAAAGTAATCCTGGATTCACCATAAGCATCTTCAAAAATAATTCACCTCATATACATGTTTGCTGTGAATTACAATATAATTCCGCTTTTTAAGCGGAGCTCACTGCCATTGAATTTAGATTTAAACAATGTAGATAATAATGCCAAAATCATTCAATTTTGCAGAAAGTCTTCCATCCCCCCCCCCCCCACACTCAATTAAAAACTCCGATTTGATCCGATGAAATCCTCTGAGAGTTAAGAATAATATTTACAATGTAAAGCCCCACTTAGTCTTTTCTGCGAGTAAATATATGCTGATAACCCGGGAAACAAACAATCTGGCCATTTTGAAAAATTATCTTTTATTAAATAAATATTTCGATACTATCATTCATACATTAAACACAAAATAAATCATAATGTAAATCTAAGATGGCAGAACCATTGGAAATCATCTCAGGAGCCCGGGTCAGTTTACTCATTGATAAAGTGGAAGACTTAACTGCTTGCTTTGCTTCCCGGATCACTTTCCTGCATATGCTCAAAATTTTAGATGATCCCTGATGTGTTTAAAAGAAAATCCGAACTACTGTGTGTTCGAATGCATGTATACTAGATAATATCATCTTTAAAAATCCAGCTATTTACAACAGAAAACCGTTAACTGAAAATTTCTATGACTATCAACAAAATAATGAAAGATTCAAAAATCAATGGACAATCTTCAATGTCCTAACCTGATAACAGAAATGATGCTTTTCGAAAGTTACAATACATTTATATTCTGTTATTATTTTCTTATTATTTGATATTTTTGTCATAAAGTTAGACTCTCTCATTTAGAAGATCGATCTTTCTTTTTATATTTTAATGTTTCCATGCTTTGGTATCGACTGCTAATGTAAAATTTTTAAGTCATTATATTGTTACTGTTTATGTTTACTTATTTTATTTACATTTCTATTATTGACACTTTATTATACATTTCTGTATTATTATGCTCTCCCCATTCTAGTGTTGTGATGACAAATAATAAATGACATTTACTTGATAAAAGGTCATTACCCTTTACCTTTGTTGAACCATGTATAATAATGGGAAGAAAATTTATTTATCCGCCATCCTATATACGGCCGCTCTCCTATTTATATTGCGCATGTGTGGTTATGAGAAGAAAATTTATTTTTAAATTATTATAATCTTATAATATTCGGGAAATTATAATAATTAATGTACTTATCCCAGAAAATCCAAGAAAAATGATCTTGCATTACATCAATCAGAATCTATTGAAAAGAAAATTGAATCAATTAAAAAAGAATGTTTTTTTAAAATTAGTAAGATTTGATTTCTTAGTCAGCCTTTTTCTTAAAATAATAACTTCTAAATACTATCCAGTAAATACTGAAAATTACTTCTTAATCGAAAAAAAGGCAACTGTCGGAGATAAAATAAGAATACTGACTAAATAAATAGTCATCGGACAGAGGACTTCATCTGAAGACAAGCATCCGAACTTCTGAGGATTCAAATAAATATCTCGATACATTTTCTACAAACATTTTCCATATCTCTCCAGAAGAACTGCCCTGGACTTCGTGCGATAATATCACATTTTGCAATGCAGATTCAATTATGAGATCGACCAAAGTGAATGAATAAATTGTGCATATAGGAATATTTATCCAATTTCTAACATATAGATCATATTGAAACAGTAAATAAACATTTACACAATTAATAAACATATAGGAATATTTATCCCATTTCTATATTTCCACACTTCAATTTAACTTTTGAAAAATTAAAAATAAAAACTTCATTCTGAAAAAAAAATCCTTCATTTAACTTGAAGAGCATTTGCAGCTCAGCTCGCTGCAATGTAAAAATCTTTCGAAATATTAATGGTATTGAAATGAATTTTTTTTCAAGCTGCCCTAAACAAAAGAAAGCACTTTTTAAGAAATAATGTATCCTAGTTATTCTTTCGAAAATGTATGTGAATAATGCGAACAACAAATGGCGAAAACGCAAATGAAGGCTACAAGTCAGTATTAACTTTTTGCAAGGAAGCGATTACAAATGACATTCTTTTCAGTCAATTTCTGGTCAATCAGTGTCCCTGCTGTAGTAACGGTACGCGACATGCCAGTTTTCTTCCACAGCGCAAGCCAATCACTCTACCATTAAGGTATTATAGTTGACAGTCATTCATTTTAATAATTTTTATTAAGATTAATTATTGTTTCTAATATTCATCCATTTTTAAAAAGACTTTCCATTCTCTATGCCTTTTGTCTCTCCTCTTTAAATTTCATATTTCACGACGCATTTATTTGGAAAAAATTCGTTCATTTTACCATATTCTTTAAAGTTGATGACTTCTTTCTTGTCACAACTCTATTTCTTTATAATTAACTAAGCAATTTTATTTTGACTTTTTCTACTGCTACGCAACAGATTATCAAAAAGAAGAATACAAATTATTTTATCTTTGGAAACATAGGCATGTTATTACTCTGTGTTTCTATTTAATATATTATGAAAGGAAATTCGAATTTCAGATTAAGTAATATTGCTTATAGTTCTATCTTATCAAAGGATTATACAGAACGATTTTCGAAAATGTTAATAGTTAATGCAATTTAGCGTCAATTTCATTGTTTAACATATATCATTTCAAAAAAATGAATTATTTCACTTTGCATGTTGTCTTAATTTACATCCTTTCCTGTTTTTAAGATTGACATGAAGTTGTTTGGCATTAAAATTTCAAAGATAACAACACTATTCAGACCATTCGCCATGTTAATGAAGTTCTAATATTTTGTATTCCAATTCTTCCTATTTATCTGAATCAAACAGAAGAAAAGTAAATTCCTAATGAATAACAACGCAAGAGCTCCTAAACAAGTTCTAAAAATGTTGGTTTAATTTCATTACAAAAAAGCATTGAGAAATGCTCGATCTTTTATTCAGAAACAAAAGGGAGTAACGACTGGAGATAAGTGCAAAGTCGAGCTCATTATTAAGAAATTAGGAGGAAAAAGAACAACTCGCTTCCGCCATTTCTTTGTGAGCTCGGCGGAAGAAGCCATCCAGAAAACAAAAAAGATATTGTTCCACTTGGTTCGGAAAATAGCATCAATATGAGGAGGAGAGGGATGAAATAAAGCAATGGGGTGCTAAAATGTCTTGTTCATTACCATTGTTTTTGTGCATATTCTTTGAAAACCGTAGCCCGCTGGGGTTCAAAAAGATTGGATTGATGCACCAGATTACACTTGTAGCTGTCCCGAACAATAAGTCATTGTCTATCGTGAGCTCTAATTTATTTCAGAAGCTGATTTTCTTATCGTAATTAAGTTTGATTAGCAGTCGCTCATAGAAGAATGCAAGTAATTAGAAACACTGAATGATGATATTGTTTTGATTCGACTGCGTCCAACAACGTCAGCTGTACGTTTTATGGGAATATAAGGCGCCGAGTTAGTATATTTATAAAATGATTGGCTCTTATTTCCTTGAGGTTTTTTGAAAGCTTGATAAGCTTTATAATATATTATATAAAACAAAATAAAATTTATGAAAATCATTGGAAACCAAATTAATAACTGTTTGGATTGGTATTTTGTCAACAATTTATTTAAAAAAAGTAAATTTCATTATTATTTCATTGATATTTAGAGCTTTAAAAAATCAAGACATTAAACAAATGTATTTTATTGAGTTTGAAATACTCACGAATATAAAATTCGTCACCAGTTCTAATCTTTGATTAGGATAAGCCGAAAAAAACATGAGATAATTTTCATATCTTTATATCAATGAACATTTGTGAATAAGAAACGGCAAGAAAAAAATGATAAAATTGAAAGAAATCATCCACTCTCTCAGGGTCTTTTAAAGGAACAAAAATAGACTGTTCCTTGGAAAGTTCTGTGTTTGTTTTTTATGATTATTACAGTCTTAGCTGTTAAATACTCAACTTCTTAATAATAATAATAGTAGGTTTTAAATCAAAATCTGTTCATACCTTAATTTTGCACATTTGCACAACGTTTCCATAATAAGTTCATGCAATATCTTCAATAAGCAATAATGATAAGCGCCAAATCATCACTATAATCCCGATCCATCATATCGATTAATTACAAAATTTGGTTGTGTATGCATGGTCAAAAGATTATTTAGGTCTAAAACATATCATTATTTATTCCCTTTGTTTATGGTAACACTCTGTTTTAATTCATTTTCAAAACTAAAAAAATTATTTGTTTCCAGACTGCAAATAGTAAGAAAACAGAAAGTAACGAAAATTAAAATATTTTTAAGAAAACACTTCAATTATTAAAGCATCTTTAGGTTTCTTAATTTTTTTTATTTGGCATGTTACTCTTTCTTTTTGCAAGATGATATCTGGGAGTTTAATTTATCGGTGAAAGAGGCTATCATGTGTAATAACTTCATTTCTGCATTCTTTTCTATAAACACATCATGATGCTACTTCTGATCAGCACCTAGAAGCAAATATGGAGTAGAGACGCCAGGAAACAAAAAGAATTTCTTATAGTTTGATTTCTCATTGAAATAGAAAAACCAAGGATGTCTTTGTATAAATCGATCGATATCATTTTCAAAAAAAAAATCATATTAAACTTTCTGTGATTAGAAAAAAAAACTCTAGTTAAAAGGCAAAAGTGAATGGACCCAACGTTATTCGCAATTCTAAAAATTAAATATTCTACATATCATTCATTTTCATCGACGGATACTGTTATGTTAAGCTGCAACTACAATTTATAGTTGTTTCTACGTTAAGTTTTTTTAATAGTTCATTATCTTCTGAAATAAATTTGGTTAGATTTCATCTTATAATAGTTTTTGCTCTTCGCATTTTCGGTAGTTAACCAAAAGGGTCGCTATCTCTGTGAATAACGTTTGGTAGACTAAACTTAGGGACGCTGCTTCTGACTCAATGCTCGGTTGAAAATGTGTAACGTGGAAATATTTTCCTGCCCTACTCAGTGTTGAACCAGAGAGAATAATAAAATTGCTTTTCTCACCACGAATGTCTTTATTGGGAGTATCAAGCAACGAAATCAAAGAAAGTCGCTGAATTTTGACGTCGTGCATTTCAAAATAAACGTAAGAGAACACGCAAAGATGCTTCCACAAGTGAAGGTAGTTAAATTCTTCCCGAAATAATATAATTCAATAGCCTCCATAAGATAATTCAATTATATCTTCATAATATTTTAATTCCGAATTGTAAGAGGAATAAATGTACTCTGGTTATACAAAAGCACTGCAGTAAACACAGAGGTATCATCATAACTTGCAAAATATCATATAATTTAATAGATCTAAAATCAAGAATCCCCAGCATTCAACAGTTGCTCATTTTCTTATGATCTGAAGTTTATTTTACTGAGAATCAGATCCACTGATAATATTTTCACAACATGAAGATATTTTAATTCCAAGTGCTAATGAACGCAGTCTTGACATCAATATTTTTTTACAGTCATTAGCAAATCCCTATCTCGTTTAAAGATAATCAATAATATTTTAATTATTTTATTTAACTCATTCATTTTGAAGTTATATTTTGTCACTTGGATAACTGATCTTTTATAAAACAATATCTTATTTAGCAGATGTACTTTTCAAACAAATAAAGTTATATATGAAATGTTTTTATTTAGCCAAAAAAGAATTATGAATTATTACAATTATCTATATTGAAATATCTTGAAGAGCTAAAACCAAACTTATGCTCAAAATAAACTCGATGAAATACTAAATAGAAGAAACTTCATAAAAAAAATAGCTATAAAGTCATTATATTAGTTTATTTCCAAAAAAGCAATGTTCAGGAACTATTGTCAGAAATGACGAAATTTACATCTGCGTTTAAATTCATCTTCCCAATTTATAAACATTTTTAAAGTTTGGTTTTCTGACGCACTTGAAACTATTAAAACAAAATTTTGTTGATCCGTTTAACTGCTTCAAACCAGAGGGAGTGTTCTTCCCGTCATGGAGATACAAGCAGTTGTTAAAGTAAATAGGATGGGAAAAATTTTATAAGCTTTCAATTTCATCATCAGGGCGTTCTGCAAAAACATTTGTTCAGTATTCTGTTAATAACAATAAACTAAATCATTACGTTGAAAAACATCTTTAACTCCATCTAACAAGCAGAAAAGTATGAAAATCGATAGAAAACTAATAATAACATGGAGAGAAGAAATGAACGAAAATACATTTAGTTTCGCATATCACCGATGATAGAAAATGAGCTTTTTATGGATTATTAAATAGTTACAATAAGCAGGCAAAGTAATTATAAATTTGAAAACTCAGTAAAGTATTCGACTTTGTTTATTCAGTTCATTTCACAGCTACCACGCTTTTAAATTGATTCCCTTCTTCAAGAACATATATTTCATTCTCTACAATTCAAAATAATTTTTTCATTAGGTATTTTGAACTGAAGGCAGATATGCGTTATTCTTTTAAGTATGCAAAGTACAAGCGCTCACTCAGACCTTCCGTTGCTCAGCAAATTGCACACTAACTAAATTGCAACCAAGGTGATTCTGGATATTTCACTACTTACTTCCCTTATTTTTATAAGCCCCGTTTTCGAATATTGTTATTATTTAGCTGTTAAGGGAAATTTTATATTCTTACCTCTGAAAATGTCAGAATCAATAAATTATAGCAACGCGACATTTCCTCCTATCAACAATATTTGGAAATGCAATTTCTCTTTCTCTCTCTCTCTCTCTCTATTTTTTTTTTTTTTTTTTTTTTTTTTTACAGATCTTATCTTCTAAAGCTGTCGTTTTCTTCCCTATCAACTTTATAACATTAATATGCCTACAATTCATTCTCAAGCGTTTTCCAATATAAGAACGAAAAATTTTAATAAATGATGCAAATTATTTATCAAATAAATTCTTGTTCTGTTCCTAAAAAGGAATTGCAATCAATTTAAGACTGAACAGTTTCAGTTCAATACTGATGGAAAACAACTGGAACTCTTTCCTCCTAGCAATTTTCTTTCAGATTATTTACAATTTTTGCTCAGAGGCGTAGCAGCGTCAACAGTAGCTAATGGCAGCTGAAACATTTAAAAGATAATTACATTTTCAATGAAATTAGAAAGAAGCCCCACTGTTTCTGAAGCTGTGAGGAAAATTAGGTAGCTTTGCAATCCGAAATCGATATTTAAAGGTGTGGCAATATGCTCCTAGGTTACTTTTGCACTTAATGAAGCGCCATTCAATTTTTAATCATAATAATGCAAGTGCAATTTATCAAACATTTTCAGAAAATGTCAAAACAAGAGTTTCTGTTTAATCATTTTTCCATTAAAATCACTTCGTTAATGCTTTTCAAAAAAAAAAAAGGTTGGATTCAATAAGAAGCTTTCTTATTTAGAGTTCATATTTTAATCTTGCTAGGAACTCCCAAAGGTTTTTAACAAAGGACTGCGTGTTATTTATGAAAATAGATTATTAAAACTAAAACAATCGAGTTTTTTAGTAAATCTATAGAATTTTCAGTTCCCTTCTTAATTAGTTTCAAAATTACAGATATTTCAAATATGCTGTTTGACTTCCTGTATTATCGGTCTTTAAAATTATTCTTGAAATTATTTTGTAATGAGTTCTTTTTCCGGCGAATGGAAGGGAATAAAAGTGAGAATATATTCTAGTAAACAATGTTTGCTCCTCCAAGGCTGAATTTTTTTTTTTTTTTTTTTTTTTTTACTTCTATGAGAGATTAAATTTAATTGAAACCTGAAAATTCTGTTTCTTTTTCAAGTGTTAACGTTAAGTTGAAATGTCAACGTCATTTTTAAGCAAAATCAGTGTTTAATATTGGCATAGAGTGTATAAAGAAAACCTTGTAAGACAATAAATTTTAAACTAATAACGATCACATTCATTTCAAGCACATATTTTAGTACATTTTTTTTTCTAATTGTGTTAAAAATGCCAAAATTAAAATAATTGTTAAGTAAAATTATTTTCTAAAAAATTGTTTATTTATTTTTTTTAAAAAAATCATCAAAAACTCCGTAAAAAAAATTTTGAAATCCCTTTTGTAAATAAATATTGAAAAGATATTTTAAATGCATAAGTGTGTAGATAACTCTTTACTTTTTCCGTTCTGACTTCTGTTCAAAATAGCTTTTCGTCTTTGAAACCTATCTAAAGAAATTTTGAAACTGGGTGATGCATACCGATGGAAAATTGCTTAGGAAGTTTCTTTAGGTTAAGTGTGGATTCGTTTCTTAAATTAAGCACACGAAAACAAAAGAAAAAGAAAACAGTGGATTGTGTTCTTTTAAACTCGAGAGCGAAATGTAACTGCGCTATTGGTAGTTGGGCGTTAAGCTTAATAATTGCAAAGTAACTTATGGAACTGAAAGTGGATGATTCGTTACTGCTGGAAAACACAAGAGTTGCGTTTCTGCTCAACTACATTTCACACCGTTTTGATAAACTTCCATGTACAAAAAGGCGAAAAAGAGAGAAACTTTTAGCTAATGGAGAGTTATTAAAAGCTTATTCATTTGCAAAATTTTAGGGAAAATAATGGTTTTAATTCCAAATATAAGAACACAAAAAAAATCTAAAGCGCACTTGAAAATTAATTATTGTTTTTCGAACATCATGGCACGTAATAAGGTAAATTCAAATAAGAAAAGAAGAAAATATTTAATGAAAAAACAAGTTAGAAGAAAAGCAAACTATTTGATTAGTTGTACCAAAAAATAAATAGATGCTTCTTAGATGAAAATAAAAATCATGCTCCTCGGATATAAATAACTTAAGTAGAATCCATTGAGCTGGGCATTTCCTAGAATAGGGTAGGATGGTAGGACAGACGACGGAACGATTATTACAATTAGCATTTTTAAGAATTTAGCTTACCGAGGAGCATGTATCTTGTTTAAGACATTCTGGAGCAAATTTTCTCTCCCTTGTAGGCGCTGTGGCATTGTTCGGGAGTAGTAGCGAATCAAGTAGCAAATAAGAAGAGAGCAGAGAGGAGCGATCATCATATACCTATCTATTCAGGAAATTACGGAATCTGCAGGCCCTAACTAAAAGATCTGCATATCAGTTTCACTTATCAAAAGTCAAATGCGATAGCAATTAAGAGGCTATGCGTTGAAGTATCAAGTGAACGGATTCAAACTCAAGGTAATGACGTAATACAAGTCAAAACTTCGCATCATAATAAACAAAATGCGAGAGTCACTAAAGATTTGGAAATAAAAATAAATTATTTTGAAACTTAGTTGCCAAATTTTCTGATCGTTTCCATAAATAAATATTTTATTGGCTATCTTAAATTTTGTTTTATTGCTATTGTGTAAATAAGTATTCAGAATTATATATATATATGTATAATTCTTAATACTTATTATACTTGTTAATTAATTTCCAAGATTTAATCCTAATTTAGCCCATAGTAACTTCATTCTAAAAATATTCTCTTATTTCGTACTACGTATTTCAGAACTACGTATCAAATGAAAGTGATACTTCCGTTGAGCTTCTAAAGGTCAACATATGTATTGCATCGGCGCGTAGCCGGAAATCCCATGTTATATAAGACTAGTGATCATTTATTTCGCTCTTCTTTCTTACTTCTGGTTTTGTGCCGCGCTGCGTCTGCTGTAAATCAATTGCATTCCCACGATGGATATTAAAGATAATTAAAAATGCAATGTCTTGTCTATGTCTTCAAACCTGCACTCTACTTCAACCAAAATAATGTTACACACACACACACACATATATATATATATATTTCCCTTTTAGTGAAATGTCATTTAGTAAAACTCCTTTAGAAGTGGCAGCGCTTACAATAATAACATTTTCAGAAAGCTCTTGTGACTGCTCCATTAAAGGAGATGTAAATAATAATATAAAACACTTAGTAAAAAACATAAATAGGCACCAAATTAAAAACTTACCAAGATAAAATGAAAACTAACTTGACAGACTTGACTTATATGCAAATCGATGTTCACATTTTTCTAAATTACTGTATGACAAAAAAGGACTTTTGAGTTATCTTAAAACACACGCAAAAAAAAAATACTTTATTAATAGTATCCATTTTATTTCCCTAAGATTATTTTGCCTTTTTTAATAATTTTTTTAAAAATTTTATTTGGTACACAAACTGTAACAATGACTTAAATGTTATGATCAAAATTTAAATTCATTCTTCAAAACATTCAATCGTGTGTACTTTTGCCAAAGTTAAAATTAAGATTTAAAATAATTTCTTTTCTTGGATATTAACTCTGAAATAAGATTCTCTCTTTCTTTCATTTGTGTATTTTTTTTTAATTTGTCATGGACTGATTCGATTCAATGCATATTTAACATTCTTATCAAACAACAGTTGAAATGATTCAAAACATATCACACATGAATAGTTTCAGAACCAAAAAGAACAATGAACAGACAAGTTAAATGCCAAATGCGATTAGTATTATAAAAACAAAGAATTATATCTCATAAAAGTAATCATAATAAATAAAATATCCTGAATTTAAAATAAAATATTTCCTATAAGAATGATGCCTTTCCTTTCAGCATTGAAGACGTTCCGCTTTAAATTCCCACGGTGCTCCTTCTGGTTGAAGTGTTATCACATTTTCAAAAAGGACTTGATTCTTCATTCAAAAAAAAAATAATAATAATAATAATAAACATTGTTATCTACAAAAAGAAACCATCTTAAGAAAGATTAGTAATATTAACTGAGTTTTGTCTAACTAAGTCTGAAAAATCCTTCCATGTTTTATTTGGAATAATAAAATGTTTTTTCTGTTATTAATGGATTAACATTATCGTTGGACATATAATTTCTCAAACACAATGTGTCAAAAAGGCATTAAATTTCAAACGCATGTTATTAATAAGACACATCGATAAAACGAGAAGAAACCCTCGCTCTTAGTGCTTGACCATGCTCAGTGATAAGCTTGTCAGCTCATTCTATACGTTTTTGGAACATAAATGGACATTCTTGAAATTTTGGATTCTAAATTCCATCAGTAACGCTCACATCTCAAACGAATTTAAATTTAAATGCAGAAATGAAATTCATATGTGTGAAGCAGAGCTGCCTATTAACATCTATATTTTGAATGCCTGATTAAAATCCACAAAAATGCTGTATTCATTGCTGTTCATTTGTCTCTGAAAAAATTTGATTTCTCATACTTGTTATAAAAGAGCACCTCAATTTATTTATATAGAAAGTAATGAAGAAAAAAAATTATTTGGGCTCAGCTAATACCATAAAAATAAGGTAGTTATTTCTGTGGGTTTTTTTTCTTTTTTTGGTGTCGTTATTTTTTTTTTTTCCTGTCAAAATGTCATGAAGATGTCATGGGCACTTTTTTGTTATTGTATGCAATAGTTACATGCATTTTTGTAAAAATAGCACCTAAATTCAATGACATAAATGATTAAGAAATCATAAATTTTTTGAAAGATTTCGGCCGAATTGTATAAAATATGCAAAACATATGTTAATGCGGCAGTAAAAAATTATATTAAAATTTCAAATAAATATTTTGATTATACGAAAGAGTATGAATATTTGTTGTAAAACAAATTGCACATCTACGAAACATAACGTCATTTTCTCTTTCATAATGTCATTCTCTGACATAGAGGTAACTTATAATTTCAGTTGAATATTGTTAAAATTCAATATATCGGCATTTCAAAGGACTAAATTTAGTTTGTAATCTAATGGAAGCAAAATACCGAAGGTGTATTCGTAAAGTGACATGAAATATCCACAATATTCTTATAGAAAATTCATATTATCTCGAATTTATAAAGATCCGAAACAAACTAAATGTTACAATAAATTAGATATCACAAAAAAAACAATGGGTTTTATCAGATTTTCCAATTATTTAAACAAACATTTAAACTGTAACAATATATTATTTGATTTAACTTTTGGGTCAAATTTTGGTGCACAAACGATTGTTATTCATTGATGAATCTAATCCACCAGCTTTCTGATTGTTCCGCAGAAATGATGCGCTATTCCTACAAAATTCTACAATCAAATTCATCCCGAAAACTGAGATATTAATAGACTGGGATATTAACTTTCATCAAACCACTTCACTTCCTCAATATCCACGATCATCAAACCATTTTTGTATGTAAGGGCATAATCATGTTGCAACACTCCCCCAAACTGCTGCTACAATATAGAAAGCATGAAATCATCAAATGTCAAAATGCATCATGTGCACTTGCGATGTTTGTGCAAATAATGTGTATTGCGTAACGATAGCTTTTTTATTCATGGAATCCAATTTTGATTCATATTTTATTTATAAGAATGTATTGGATTTATCATACTTTTAACCTTTATAAAATTCAAAGTAGCTAATCAAAGATCCAAGTTTTAAAAAATAATAATAATTTGTGGTAAAACCACCATTGTCATAATTTTCTTCAAGGACAAAGGAATTTAAAGTGAAAATAAAATGAAATGGAATTTTTAACAAGAAGTCTTCATGCGTCACTGTGAATATTTGTATGTAAACTGGAAGTCACACTTTTAACAAGAGATCAGAATAACTGTATGACGTAAAACATGCTTTCTAAAAAGATATAAAAATAATTTGAAAATTTTAGTCTTACTGAAGCGGTAAGTTTTAATAAAAAAAGTGATTTGTGCATGCGATATGTAGATATGGAGATATTCATGATGATGTCGAAATACGTTTCATCAAAATTCTGTAGATAATTATTTTTAAAAGCTAAAATATGAATTCCTTCTTATCTTTTAGATATTATTGAAATAGTTCGGGTTTTTTTTCTATTCAAAAGCATAATGAATAAAAATTTATTTGAAACAAATTTTCAAATTTAATTTATTGATAATCAATAGAGTAAATATAACATGATAATACATACTGATTGTGTTAAATTGCAACGATATAATGGTGTAAATAAAAGAATTGTTACCATAAAGAGACTCGTAACTATTGCTGAATTCTTTAATTCTATAAGCTATTGTATCAGCATTGCTGACTTAAAATGCATCCACTTCTATCGGTTCCGAGGTTCAAAAGTAAAATATTGAATAATCTTCTTGCAGATGCGATGTAGTTGAATGCCATTTTATTCCTTGGCTTTTGAATTAACTTTAAATCATCATTCGTGTTAATATTTCAAAGAACTAAAATTAATACTCACCTAGAGAGCATTTATAACATAAACGTTGTGACGAGTTTCAAATTTCATAATGAGTGTTATAATGTTCAATTTTAGAAAGATTATCTCAAGAATACTAGAGCAAATGTAAATATATATACTTAGATATAATGGTTTCCTCCCATGTCCTTTTCGGTCTGTTTGTGCAAAGTTTTTTATTTTTTTTTTGTATCTTTTTGTACATAAATATCAATTGCATATTTGTATAAATTTCTATAATTTGTGCGTATTTATATCATATTACACTTTTTGAAAAAAAAAGTATTTGATTTCCTATTAGAATTTTGAACCAAACTATAAAAATATCAACAATTTCATCACACAGACATAAAATTAAAGATTTTTTACTTTTTTTAAATTTCTTATTTTAACACTTATATATGTTTCCAGTTTTAATTTGCATTTTTTTTCTTTTTATTTATTGAACGGTACCTTTTAACAGCAGCATTATTTCTTTTACTTAGTCAAGTGACTTGCACAGCCCGTTCATTTAATTGTAAATAAAAACTATTTACCTTGCTCAAATTTACATATAATTCAGTTTCAGAAATACTTCTAGATTTAAAATTTTATGTTATATTTCGATTTAATGGCATGGTTGGTGAAGTTGCTCCATAAGTCTGGGTAAGAAAAAAAAAGTTTTGAGATATATAAGTTTTAAACATTTCATTTTTTTTCCCGAATATTTTGCACATCGTTCTTTATAATAAAAAATTGTCCTATGTAATATGTGCTAAAATGAAAATTGTTTTCAGATTTAGAAAAAATATTCTTTCTATATGTTTTTTGGGGAATAGATTGGTTTTTTTCCTGGGTACATTTATAGACCGTTCTTTTTATTTTTAAAAAATATAAATACTTATTTAAATTATGCGATTATCATAAAATGTAAATCTAATTAGCGGGGCTAATGATATGTGATTATTTGGAAATATTTTTATACATCGCTGGTAGCAAAATTGTTAAAAGAAAAATGTGTCCAGGTTATCCAGGTCTACAGATGTTGTTGCATTACTTTTTATTTAGCAATTATTTTAATTCAGAAGATATATTTTAACATTTTAACAAATTATCTTTGATTTGAAAGATTCCAAGAATGCTTTTCAGGTATTATATCTTTCAGTCTGCCATTCGATTTTGAAAGAAGGAAATTTCAATAGCATGTTTAAAAGGGTTATATTGCATTTTATTATCGATGAAATTTGTATGAGCTTTTCTTTAACAATTCTTATTTATTTAAATATTGTTTGGAGTTTGGGATGAAAACAGAAGGTACCATTTATATTTCATTTGGCAAAATACCAAGACTGATGCAAGAATATTAAACTTTCAAGTGGAAACTGATAAATTCGCAACCGTTATTCCTGTAAATTTAATGAACTCTTGCTCCTGTAAGCATATCTATAGACAAAATACTGCAATAAATGAAAATGGCCGTCTAAATATTATTACTCCTTTACATCGTACTTACTTAAAAGAATTGTCTTATCATCGATGATTTTATCCAAAGTTTAGTTTATCGAACCGCCCACTTTTAATTAGTAGTAATTCTGAAAGAAATTATAGAGGATAAAAAATGCCATAAAGTAAGAATAAACTATGAATGTTATGATAAAAATGTTACTAAGCGCAAAAAGTAAATACAAATTTTGCATTTATCATCAAAATTTCATTAGACGATTTTCTTTTGACATTTTCTTTGACATAATATCTCATTCCGTTGTACAAAGTCTGAATGCAGCTGTCTGTTGGATAGCATTCGCCAAGAACCTTATCGAATCACTGTGACTGACTTGGTTAATAACTACTAATGCATGCTGATGTTTTCAAGAATAAAATAAATAATGTATGCAAATCTGCATGTAATGTAATTTTTCAAAAATATTCAAACATATTTAATAAAAATGAGAACATATTATTAAAAGTTAGTATTTTTAATTTCTTTTTGTCTTTTAAAATTACATTTTATTTGCATTAATAGGAAAGTCTATCCTTTATGGAATCTGAAAAAAAAAACATGCGATAAAAATGAAAGCAGCTTGTAAAACTATCACACGTTCAAAAATTCTACTTTTAATAATATACTATGTTTTACCATTGAAAGAGATCATTTAAATGCATGTATAATTAATTTTTTCACTTATTATTGTTTTTGAATTTCGTAATTCTATAGTTTGCTTCGAAACTTTTTTTATCCAATGGAAACTAGATTTATTCCCAGAAAAATATTTATCTGATAAAATTAGTTTTCTGGTTATTTATATATGCTATATAAATGGTCCATCCCTTTTATTTTTTTAAACCATTGTGAATTGTAATTTCTTGTGCATGTGGAATTGAGGTTGCGTCTGTATCTATAGTTGAGTAAATTAGACTGTTTCCGGAAACATTTATTACTGGTCGCCGCATATTGCCGGACACAACATACAAGTGTATAACAAACAGGTTTTGACAGTACGCTACTTTATAAATCAAATAATTAAAAGAATTCCATTGCGGTCAGTCAGTGCAAATAAAAGTAATCTTTGTGAATGGGGATTCTCTTTTCCAATAACGATTCGTGCAGCAGAGTAGAAAATTTTGTTTGTATTAAAGTATCTCAGCCATTGACATAATAGTTACAAAATAGATTAAAGATCTACGATTTTTGTACAAAAGTCATAGATCAAATTTCATCTGCCCAGCTAGTTGCAATTTTGCATTTATGCACATTAATAAAAATCTCAAGATAATTTCCAAAAATGGTTTATTCGTAGTAAAAAGTCTTTAAATCGTTGAAATTTATGAAAATTCTTTGAAGAATCTTATGGAAAATAAATACTATCTTTCTGTATGCTTCTTCAGATATAGAATAAAAACTAAACATATTTCAAACGAATAAAAATTTTGTTGAACTTCCTACTTGCATGCGACAGAATTGAATAATATACTAAGTCTCAGTGGATCTGCAAGAATCATGATTGATTGAAAAAAATACACATAGCATTCTCCATCTTTCGAATTCTCCTTTAAAGGTGGAGAATATAATCCATTTCCAGTAGAAAAAGGAAAAAACTTGTCATACAAACCAATATCGAGACAAAAATATAAAATATATTTCTGGTGTACTTTCGGTTTCATATCCTTTTAGTACAAATCTCCCTTGAGCTCCATGCCTTTTTCTTCTCCTTTTTTTTTGTTTTATTATCAATAGATATCTAAGTACCCTCCTAGTTTCAGCAAAGCTTTTAAATGTATACTTAAAAGATGAAATGCAATCTCCCGCTATCATCTCCTACAACGCTTTGATGCAATTGATGTTATCTATATCGAAAATTTCTTCCTGATCTTTGGTTTTGTTATTAGATTTATTTTTCAATTTTTCTTCTAAAACTCTTTTTTACAACAGGGCCACAAAATTACAATTTTTTTAAAAATTTAATATGAAACAATCTGTTTTTTATTTCCGTCGTTTTAAAAAAAAACTTGCAAGATGCAGAATTTAATTTAAAATGTTGATTTTTGAATTCGATGTAGGGCAAATCTCAGCAAAGCAATGCTGTTTAACTCCCTTACTGCATTTTGCTGCGCAATGTGATGTGATCTGAGAGAAGCAAATGGCACTGGAGCTACGTCACGTGAAAATGAAGCTGTGTTATTGTAATCTAGCAATAACCAGTATCTGGAATTCATTTATCAGCCGTTAAGAGAATCTATTTAGCGATTGTTATATTCTGTATGGAATGGAAGTATTGTACCATGATAATGTTAAAGTAAACAATAAACTGCTACAAATTCAAAGACACTTTCTCCTTTCGATTGCCAAATCATACCACACAGTACCACATGGCGCATAATATTTTACAGGGATATAAAAGAAGAAATGCATGTTGAAGAAAACAATAAGATCCACAGTGTAACACTGATTCAAAAAAAAAAAAATATATCATTATTACTTCTGATTTTGGAAAAAGAACTAAGAAATGGGAAATTCGGAACTTAAACTTGGAATATTTAATATAGGAAAATAAAACGATTTATAGATACAAGGATAGTTACAAAGTAAAAATAGATAACAAAGTTTAGTTTCAGTTTATTAAATTTAATAATGGTGTTAAATCTGAAGATAAAATATATATATTTTTCCGATAATTGTTCGCTCTGCATGGTTGAAGTTTTGGCCATAAAGATCGCTGTTGAACGTATAATCGAAAAACAATCAGATAACTGCACATTCGTTTCGGATTCAGAATTCATTTCTATGGCTTTAGAATCTCTGAGTGAAAAAGGGGCGACATTAAATGATATTAGAAATAAAATATTTGAATATGGCAAAGAAATCAAATGATGCTGAGTGAAAGATCACATGGGACAGATATTAAATGATCAAGTCGAAATGACATATGGATTATAATTTTTTATTCAAACGCTGAAATAAAAACAAATTTAAGGACAAGAGCTGTGACCTATTGCAGAACAGATAGTCTAAATCTATAATAGGTACTGTTACAAGAAATTATTTGATTCTTTCAACACACCTGAAAAGAGTAAAGGATGATTTATTCCTTAAATACCTTTTTTTTTGCTGGACATGGTAATTTCAAAACGCACCAAAGAAAATTCTTTAGAAAGAGGGAAAAGAGTAAATGTGGAACAACCCGAAGAGGTAGTGTTAAAGTCATCTTTTGGAAAGCAGAGGCGTTATAGAAAAACACTGAGGTTAGATTGGAAGGCTTTATTAAAAATTCTTCTTTTGTGCCCCAGCTTTCAAAACTTTACAAAGAATGCTCTCAACAGACAATTTTAGACTTTCGAAGCGTGTGATATATTAAGATTTCTTTCTATTCTATCTAATACCCTTTCATTTTTTTATATTAGTATTTTTTATTGTTTTCTTTTTTGTTACTTTTGTATTTTAGTTTTTTTAGCTGTTACTCTGTGTCAAAATTATTCAATATTTCCTAAATTTATCTGAATGTTATTACGCATGTCTCAATTTCATGATGCCATTTGTTTTTATATATATGTTTTAATTTTTATTCTTTGAGAATCTTCGCTGCAGGGTTACTTCCACTGTAAATCCTTTCGGGTGAGTAGAATAATCCGGTGGGGATTAAATAAAGAACCATTTTTTTAAATTTCCTACGAAACATTAAATGTCAACTCGTGTATGTGTATGAAAAATGCTTATAAAGGAGAAAAAATAAGGGCATGGAGAGATGACAGGATTTAGAAATATGCAGAGTTACTCAAGTGATGTTTGATAATTTTGAAGAAGGTCAAGTGTTCAATGTAAAACACTAATACCCCAAGGAGCAAACTGAGTGTACGATAACCACAGAGGGCACTTTATATGCGATGGAACTAGCCTAGCAACTGGCCAGGCGAAGGAACTGATAGCTATTTCCTAGCAATGTTTTCTCACCTCTTCTTATGGAGGCAACTACATATCCAATGTCAAGAATAAACACTTCAAAATGCGTGAGCAACTGAATGCGCAATAATGCTTTATCGCAGATGTCCGTCTTGCAGAAGATTATTTGCTCGCCCCGGACTCGCTGCCATTACAATTGAACCAGGAAGGCCTGTTTGAAACACTTTGAGGAGAATGTTACCAGAGATTGAGTTCGGTCGATATTCATTAGTTCTCCCAATTTTCTTTTCCTGTACTTGATCATAATTTTTATCCCTACAGATATCGTACAATATATTTACAAACACATGCTCCTACACACAAATCACATATACTCATACTTCCAAATAACTTTATGGTTGTTCTGAAATATTCTACATAAGGAGGTTAAAAGGAGTTTTACTAGACTTCATAGGGCATTTTCTTGAACCAAATATGCAGTTGACGTAAAAGAAACGTGACATATATATTTTATGCACAGATGAGCCTTTCTGTAATATCAGCACAATCAGTGTAAAAAATGCGCATAGGTGTATTTGAAACCACATGTGTCTATACAAAAATCACATAAATTATACTTCCCTCCAAATGATTTATAATGGTTGTTTTGATTCATTTTCGCATTCAGTTAAAAAGGTGTTAGGAAATTTCGACTTGATTGGTAAATTCTATAAAATAAGTAAAGAATGAGTTAAATCTTACTTAAACTTAAATATAGTTATGAAGTGGGAAAAACAACCAAATTGCTCATTTTGAAATATATCTCAGGTTAATAGTCAGGTAAGTTATTTAACAAAACCTGAAATAAAATTCCAATTCGAAAATTTCTTGTAACTAAACATGGATTAATGTTTCCAAGGTCCATTGTAGCATTATAATTCATCCATTGTGAAGCACTGGAGTTGTTCAGACAATCTCATTTTTTACAGCTAACCCAACCCCCCCCCCCCAAAAAAAAAATAGTTATTGAATTGTTAATTGCTTAAAAAGTCGATGAATTCACAATTAAAATGAAAAATTCATTTTATCTTGAATTTAAATAGTTTTTGCTTGAAAATGGAATCTAAATACGTGTGATTTTTTTTAATCTTTAATTCATCATCAGTGAATGATATTGTCATTCCTTTGACGATGCCAAATTAATGAAAAGTATTTAAGCCACTGCAAGCAATTCATTCATTTATGCAACTATTTCGTTTCCTTAATCATTATTTATACTGAGTTATGTAATTGAAACTAAACCAAAGTTATGCATTTGGACAAACAGATTGTTTCGCAAAACAACTAGGAAAAAAATTCAAATATCTTCGACGTTCCAAAATATAGTATTGCATTACAATTTGGCTTTATTCATCCATTTTACACAGCATATCTATGCATACATTGCATTTTTTGCATTTATGCAGACATTTACATTATATGAGCAATCGCAATTCCATGTAATAGTGATTTGCTCCTAATAGCATTACTAATTCTATTTGTTTTAGAAAACTTTAGTGATCAATGAGTAGCAATTATTATTATATTATTATAATTATTAGAAAGTTAAAGACCGCCTTTATTCTCTTATCATTATCATATAAAATTCATAAAAGTACGGCTGTCATTAAAACAATAAATGTATTTCACAAAACTACTGAAATTTGGAAGCATTTCCAAAATTACTCCGTCTGCCAAATCTTCCCTTACTTCACTTCGTCAATTTATTTCAGTTAATGATGAGTTTACTAAAGTTGATACGAAGAAAACATTTTCTGAGGCTCTGCTAAAAGTACTTCACAGAAACGTAATAATGTAGAATTCATTTTTCAATAAGTTTTGATATCATTTTTTGATGTATTCCCAATTTTTATCCATAATTCATGAGAGTTCCGGAACATCTCACAGTTGCACATTATCGCAATAGAGTCATTTACTTACGTTCCCCAAATCTCGAAATAATAGTTATAACAAAAAGGACCCTTTTTAAAGAGCAATTTAATTTTATTTCTACCTTAATCAAAAACGTATCATTATTTCATATCCTGAAGCAATTGCACATTGTACAGCTTTTATTCTTTTTAACCAAAAACTCGTTGAGAAAAACCTAACAGAAAAAAAATTACACAACTAGGTCTCTCCTATTCCCTACAACTCCTCTTACAATTGGATTTCCTGGCAGAATCTGGCAACATGCCTTAGCTTAAGAGCGCACTCTGGTGTAAAAAGCAAATACAACATGCTTTGTTCTTTGATTAGGTAGAAAGTAATTGCCTAACCATAGAAAACAAACTCGGAGTATATTTTTTACTGCTGTTTTGTTTTCTGAAGGGTTTTTCCATTAGACATTTTTTAACCCTAGGCTTCTTTTTTTATCAGCTTCACACAAAGGCACTCGCTAATGTAAAAGTAACTTGACTCAGAATTCTTTTCGTTTTCCTGAAACTTGTGCTTTGTCTAATGTTTTATTGGAATCTAAGATGAATTTAAATTCGAACTAAGTGAAATAGCTTTGAAAAAAAAGAAAAGAAAAAGAAAACAGTGTAGAATTTCAGACGGATTCTTTTTACCATAAATTGTATTTAAATTTTCTCCATTCAACAGATAAAGATATCGGCTGCAAATAACGAAATTAAATTCAAAAGTGTAGTAAACAATGTGGCTGTGGAACAGAGTAAATTTATTCAAGAGGAATGCAAAGTATCATGAGGGTATCGTGTCGCTTTACACAGACATTTTTTGTTACGAAATACCTATTTGTAGAAAGTGGCAGGAAGAACTTTGCCTTTAGGTGTATACTCTTACAAGATTTTTTTGTAATTAAAATTTGATAAAATGGCTGATTATATTCCATGGTGCAATAGCCAGATTTGGTCACTCATTATTAAAGGTTGGCACTTATAAATTCACTTTGAAGGCAAAGAAATAATCTCAAAATTATCAAAAAGTAAGAAAATCGAATTATTAAGAATTAAAATGGGGCCAATGAAAGTAATGGGGAAAGAAGAGGTAAGTGGAAACAGTGACTACAATACGCACAGGTTAGCGAATTGGGAAACGTCCACTTTTTAAAGCACACTAGAAGCAGAAGATAACCATTTCTCCCCTTTTCTTCAGTGAAATTTTAGTTGCAAACGTAATAAAAAGAAGGGAAAGCAACGCTTTCCTAAGTGTCATTATCCATTCCCTACATCAGTTATCTGTAAGATAAGTGGCTAAATTATATATTTCTTGGATCTGTAGGATATAACGGTTACAAGTAAGATTAAATTTCCATTTTTAAATATTATCCTGAGGATCAAGGAATAAATCCTAAGGAATTTTATCGAGGGAAGTTAGTAATAGGTTTTTAATCCATTATAAATTCATATTTTGCTATAATTTATTGTATAATAGGAAGTTATATAAGTTCTAAAAGAATGGCAGCTTTCTGTTCCTCCAATAACATTTATTATTTTATATTAATTTAACAACTGATATTTTTAAGGAATCTATTATATAATCTACATGCGTTATACATTTCATGCTTGAAAGCTATTTATTAATTATGATTTGAAGCTAATTGAGGTCTAGTATAAAAGAAGAAAAAAACGTGATACTGAAAGAGGAATCTGAAGATGATGATTTTGGACTCTTTTCTATAAGAAACTGAGATTATGCAGACGAAGAATCATCCATGGTTAATTTATCAACAAATATTTACATTTTGATCTATTGTGCTGAAGGTACCAGAATGAATGACTATTATTTGTCCATCATATGTATTGAGGGTATTGACGATGATCAACTGAATGTGACAGGTTTGAAGAGCCAATTTGACAAAATCAAAAATTATTTCATTTGCAAATAGTAATGATAGTTTACAATTGCCAAGTATTAAATAGAGATTATATTACCAGATCTTATGGCTGAGTATAATTTTCAATCAACATAGATATCAAAGAAAAACTAGTTGAATTAAATATAAAAAGTTCTACTTGAAATGCAAACTCTATTTCCTACCTTTGAATTGAACTGTCTTTATTCATTTTAAAGTAAGTTTCCAAATCTTATATATTTCCTTCAATAAAGTTCATCATTTTTCTTTTTACAAAAGCCCCTTTTCCGACAAAATTGTGATTTAATAATTATAAAATACTCCAAATTGAAGATATTAAATACTGATTACAATTTATACATATGATATCACATAAAATAGAACTTATTTTTATTGAAAAACAATAAAAAAAAATATTATTTCGTTGAATTTGGCAATGGTTGGTTAAATGAAGTCTGAGGCAATAAGCATATATCCTTTTCATTGGAAATATATTCTCTACAAATCCATTCATTACTGTGATCAAAAGCGAAAATAATTTCTCCAATTACCCATATTTTGGGGATAAAGGGGAATATAGCTTGGTAATAATAACTTTTACTCTCTCGGACTCCTTAATTAATGGATTAATTTGGAAAAAAGTCCCCTGAGCATGATATAAACTTATTTTCTTTTTCCAAAGATTAATTTAAATCGAGAAAATGACAACTTCTGCAAAATTCTAAGCCAATTATTGCAATCTATTCCATACATTATAAATAGAAGAAAAGAGATTTTCAATAAAAATTAGTTACAGCAATTTAGTTATATTAGCTTGCCAACTTTTACAAAGCGATTTTTTGCTCTGTTTCAAAACAAGACCTTGAGAATTATCTCTCACATGACGCCAATTTATTTGATACTATATTAGTGGACAACTGATAAGGGCGGATGGCAATTACAATAACAGCAGTCACAAAATGGCTAGCAAGCAAATGGGAAAATCAGTTTGTATCAAATGCAGGATAGAGTAAGACGTGCTGTCCACGCTCAAATTTTAGATTGCCGAATTTGTTCGTTACGTGATAGCGCTGATAAGAGATATAAAGGAATTGAAGCCTATAGACCGTTATTGTTCAAAAACAAAGTATAACATTAAATAATCCAATTCATGAACTTCCAAATTTCGGCGCATCTTCCTGACACCACTTAGAATTATTTTACCCATGATCATATCACTGACAAAACTGAAGAAGAGTGAAAAATAACAAATGTTGCGTGGGAGTTCAATGCCAATCGTAGTATTGATTTAAAGCTTTGGAAATCATTTCAAATAAATGGAATGTGTAAGAAATGTCACTGAGTAGGTCTGTACGATGCCTGTAATGTTATCGACAAAAAGAAACAGGTACAGAAAGGCTAGTCAAAATCAAAAAAGTTTCTTGTTGTTATTGAAAGCCGAATCTGCCGAAAAAGACTGTTGCTGGATGTTTGCAGTAAGGGCAATAAGGGCAACTATATGCCCGCCGTCTTTTTGTAGATGTCATCCCATTACCACGCTGTCACCGTACTACCATGCTCGTGATACGGTGACCACACAATGGTGTCATCAGCATCGCAATTGGAGGGAAGACGACTGGTCTTACGTACTCTTCTCAGATGAAAGTAGATTCCGTCTCTCGTCTGATTATCGACAAAAACTGATCTGGCGTGAGAGTGGTGACGCATATAGTCCGCAGACGTACAGGAAAGGTACTGATATCCTACATGCTGAGCTCATACTCAGTGGCATGCATTCCACTATGTATTTCCAGTTGGGGCGATGTTTGGGAAGCGATACATTAATGATATTCTGCAAACTCATGTTCGAAAGTTCAGTGGTGTTGTCGGTGCTAAATTTATTTTCATGACAGCAACACAACATGTTATCGAAAGCCACTGTTCAGGTGTGGCTAAAGCGAGAAAATATTCAATGCCTTGAATGGCCAGCTTATTCTCTATACTTGAATTCCATTAAAAATGATTGGGATATTTTGTGGTGGAATCTTGCTAGCCCATAATACTCTTCAATAAACTAGGATACCCTCATAACTGCACTGACAGAGGAATGAGATAAATTATCCCAAGAGCTCCTGGATAACACTGTGCAAATTATGCCACAATGTGTGGAATCCTGCATTGCTCTTTATGGTGGCCATATCCCGTATTCACATCTTCCACCAGAATACCTGCAGATTGTAATTGATTTTTTTTCACTTTTATGTATTATTCTCACAATTACCATTTTTTCCTCTTTAAAATTTTTCAAGCTTTTTGGGTTTCACTTCTTTACTTTTTGGGAATAATTTTTATTGAATTATGCATGTGTCTTGTTACTCTTCAACATCGACGTGTAATAAATAGTTCGTCTCAATTATTAATCACATTTATATTAATTATAGATACTTCTTGCGCATGCCTGAAATTAAAAAATAATACTAAATAGATCATGACTTGAGGCTTAATCATCAATTTAAGAACAAAAATGAATGTATGCGAAATATGTAAAGCAACGAGTCAAAAGTAGTCAATTTAATTATTTGTTTTTTTATGCAATGACAAAAACACATAATGCATTTAAAATTTAATAAGTAACATGAACTGGAAATAAAGGGAATGTCTTCAGTTGTGCAGAGCAGATTAGTCTTATTGCTTGTTATGAAGTATATATAATCTGCATTATAAAACAGATGGTAACCATTTTATCTTATGCGTAACAGACTTCACTTCCTTCAAGTTCAGCCTCAGACATTAGATTTTCGTTACTATTTGATAAATAAGGAGGAATGTTAAAACATTTAGAGTACCTGTGTCATCATCTATGAGCCCTTTTTTGAGTAGTTGATTATTGCTACTTGACATTCGCATTATTGCAAAAATTTCTTTGAAACATATTTTTATATAAATACAAAAAAAAAAAAAAAAAAAAAAAAAAAAAAAAAAAAAAAAAACAGTTTGTCCATTTAAACTGATTTTTTTTTTTTAATTCTGTGTTTTCGTTAAGGTGTAGTCAAAATTTCAAGTGATTAATCATTCAAATCAGGATACTCTTTTCCTAAAAATTTCTACATTTTTATAGAATTTTATCTAAAATAAACTTATAATAGATGATAAGCTACTTTACATTAGGCATAATTTTTAATACATTTTTTTCCAATTTATTTCTCCTTCTTGATATCTAATAAGAAATATCCACTATTCAATGCATTTTCTCTCATGAACAATTTCTTCGTTAATGTTTTATGGATAAACGAAGGAAGCATTGTTTTCGCAATATCTTAATACAAAAAAACATAGAATTTCTTAGACCTCTAGAAAAAGAAGTCAGTCTTTAGATGTGAGTTTAAGAAATGTTTTTCTCTTTTTCTATACGAAGCCCTATATTTAAAAATAAACATAATGCAATAAAGGAAAACTTTGAACAGGCCAAAAAAATCATCTTAAAGTTCCTTGCTGCCACTATGCTCTACTCTTTAAAAATGCAACAAAAAATATTTATCGCGCTTGAAAGTGTCTCAATTTTAACACTTAGTAGTTTTTAATGTAGATTTTTTAAGGCTGCGGTTGCGTAAGAAGAGCGGCTGTGGAGAAAAAAAAATGAAGAATTTTTTCCTCGAACATATCTCTTTTAATTCTTGAGTTTTGGAAGTACAAAACTGCCGAGTAAAAACAATTTACTTTAATGTTTTTTCGCCCCTTTTACAAGTAGAAGTTCCCTGTAATTAAAGACAAAATGAGCGGAGTTTTTTTTTCCGAGCACCTATTAAAATGCTCTAAAAGAACTATCCTGTTGATAAAAGAAAAATTAGAGTTTAGTCGTGCGACTGTTAAGAGATGTCATTCGTGTTATATGCTAATACAAAGGATATTCAAAGCCAAAGAATGTCACTTCATTGAATCCTCCAAGGAAATATCTGCCGCCGAGATCATTTAAGAGCAATTTTCTCTAAAGAGAAAATTGCTGAAAACTGAGAAAAAAATTCTTCCTCTTCTCAGTCGTTCCTTTCTGCTTTTGAAATAAGAAAAAAAATGCGAATATATTTTTTCTTTCCCATTTACTTGATTTTAAAAAAGTAAGTATTCTATTCGTTTGATTTTTTTATATTTCTTTACCATATTATTCACTTTACAGTTGATATTTTTTTTATTTCAAAAGTCGTGATTAACAAATTCTATCCCGTATTTTTTTTCGAAAAAATAGTATAGGTAAACAAAAATAATTCTCACCTACATTTTTAAAAAATTCTGATTACAGAAGTTATTGAAAAGAGATTTATTTAATTAATTCAGTGAATGAATGAATGAATTAATAATTTATTTATTGAATTATTTTAAATGCATTTAAATCTAAAAGAAATGAACAATTAAAGAGATCTAGAGCTTATTTTGTTTTGAAAACCCTACAAGAAATAAAAATAAAAGCATAAAAAGTCCTTCAAATTTTTTTTTCTCATTTAACGAAGCTGAATGTATTCGAATAAAAGGGATAAATTCCTATTCTTTTCAATTTGAATAGATAAATGTGCAAAAATAATGACATAGCAAAAACTTTTCATCTGTTTTGATAGAAATGGATTGTATAAAGCGATCGGACAACCACTTCCATATGTGCATCTCTTGTATTTGAAACCGCGATTCCCTTTAAAGATCCATTCTATGTGCCGTCTGAAATGCCCCTTGTCTCCCTGGATATAGACTAAATTCCCAATGTTCTTCCCTCAGAACGAATAGAAGACACGGTGCCGTTTTTTTATAATCCTGTAGCAAATGGCAATGAAATAGTAACTTTTAGACTTAGAGAGAATCTATTATTTGAAAATATAAACCAATTAGTAGGAACAATATTAACTTTAATCGCAGCAGTTAAACAGTTTTCCGAATTGCAGTTATATCTATTGAAATGAAACTTAACAATTATTTGTTTTTTATACACTATTGTTATTTGTTTTTTATACACTATTGTTATTTTTTATTACTATAATCCTACTAAGGATCGTGGTCTAAGTGAGTTAAAGATTTTTTGACTCATACTCTTAGACTTTTTAAGACTCTGTAACGCAAATTGCAGATGTCGTAGAAAAAAGTCGGTTCAAAAATATTATCGTAATTTATTTCAAAACAGTGATAACTATAATGAATCCTCATCTTTGTTTAAGTAGCATTTTTCTAGATGATGATTTTTTGCAAGTACTGCACAAAGAGCACTGTGTGTTCCTCATGCACTTTTATCATATCTGAAGGATTAAATAGTTTTTTTGGACCGAAGAATCAGAACTTAATTTTTCATCTTGTATATCTAGTGAAATTTTTTATTTGATAGCAAATGAAAAATTTAGTATTTCTGTATTATGGTGTTATCTGAAATCAAATGGAATTTTGATGTTATTTGAATAAACCGAAAGAGCCGTGGATTGTTGAAAATAAACTATTGCAGAGCGAAACTGCTAAAACGAGCGTGTAGAATGGAATGTTTAAATTATGCAAGTATGTTTCTAAGCATATATCCTATTTAATTGCTTAGTTCATTTTCTTTTTTTTAAGAAATTTGTTTCAGCTTGTACTATTTATTTTCATTTACTAAATAAATTTCTCTTCGTTAGTTTCAACTAGCTCCCTTTCACGAACATTTGGTTCATCGTGATTAGTAATTTCTAAAATTTTCAATTCAATATTCTGTGTAACTTAGTCTTAATAGCTTTTTCAGTGTCATATTTTTAAACTTCAGATTTTGACAGATATAAAGCCCACACTATTGAAGCACCATTCAGCTCAATATCCTTCACATATTCCCAATTTTCTCTTTATATCTTCATGCATCTAATTATATCAAAGAAACAAGCAGCATTGCTTAAAAATGCAGGCGCTAAAATTTTTCATGGTTGCTTGATTATTAAGTTTCACCGTCATTCTGCCTGCTGGCGATTTGGACAGAACATTAAATTTAGAGGCAAATTTATATTTTGGAGGTTGAGAATCTAGGAGCACAAACGATTGGGTTTTATAAAAAAAAATATTAAAATTTTAATTATTATAAAAAGAGAACTACATTTAGGTGCGTTCGGCTATTTTTTCGCCAATACCTTCAAAGCCATTTGTCAAACGCTGTGTGGGAATAATTTTTACACCGTTTCAAGGTGAAAACATCAACCTTTCTAATGACATTAACTCATATATTGTAATCACTTTTTTCACTATTTTGTAATTATTGATTTTCGATTGCGATCATTGACTGACTAAGATGCATTTCTGCTGAGGAAGAGAAAAGAAACAAAATAGATGAAGATAAATAAGCGGCGAGCTCGAAGAGGGAACATTTCGTGATTCACCGCAGATAAAAGATTTCTCGAAACTTTTTTTGATCATTCATTTTTAATATAGTAACAAAGCCTACAGAATTAGTTTTCACTCTATAAATGATGACTTTAAAAAAATTATAAATATGTCAATGCCTTTAATTGAAATTTTGTACTTGTGTGTGCACACATTTTAAGCATTTTATAACGAGATGTATAACTTTTCTATAAATGTAAAACTTAATGCTACTCTGTGTTTTGAAAAATTTCATTTTCAGTTTTAATTAAAATTATATACCAAAGCAATCTTTTAAAAATTTTATTTAAATACTCCAATGAATGCGTAGCACATAATGAAATTTTAAGTTAAAAAATATTTAAATAATATTTTTTGAAATACGTATTTTCTGATTGCCATTCATTATCTTTTCAATATTCTCAATACTAACCCGAGTTATTTTCTATATGTTGTATAGAGGAGCTTTGCAAATGGAAATCAATACCACGTCATCATAGTGCTATTATGTTCCAGTTCCTCCATCTTCTAACTTTCGTGAAACTGAAACTTCATTTCTTTTATTCGAGATATAAACTGAGCAGGAATCGAACAGAATCCTTCTTCAGCTTTCAATAATCAAATAAAATCACGCGATCAAATATTTGATGACGCAATGCAAACGATTTCGTTTTCATTCACAGCAATAGAAATATAATAAGGTATGTTTCATTTAAATACTTAAATGTTTTGTTAAATTTAAATACTTCATTTAAAATAAATTAAAAATATGTTTAATAATTTATTAATAAACTAAAAATGACAGCAGCTAAGCTGGAATCATTGAAAATATACTTCTGGAATTTAAAACGGTGTAAAAATTATTTTGTGAGGGAATATTTTCAATGCATTTGAATTTTTGCAATTTTTATTGCAAATAACATCAAAATGTAGTATACTTTTTAATTAATTAAAAATTTTATTCAAAATGTGAGAAAACGCGCTCCGAGGGGATATTCTCACCCTCGGAGTTGAGAGATTTGGTAGCTCTAGGTCAAGTGATCTGGTCCGTAAAGCATACTCACACATTCATCTTCATTAGAAGTATAAAATGGTCCGATAATTAAATAACGTCTTCGTTTCACTTGAAAATTTTGATATGTGAGTGCAGGAAACACATATTCATTGATAAATAGGAGCGGAGGAAAGTGATTAGAGTGCTAATGTTTAAAAGCTAACAATCAATGTTACGGATTTCTTATTTTAAATTATCCCACGGTGATGAAATAAACCTCTTACATCCCTTCTTTTAGAGTATTTTCTCACATTAAAATCTTAAAAACGTATTCAATCATTTCCAAATAAAACATGTTTCTTTAGTAACATTGAGCAAGTATTAAATAATGCATGCTTCTAACACCAGCAGATAATGTAAAAGTAAAGAACGCACTTCCTTCAAGGAATTCAGTTCGTATTTGCATTTCATATTCGTGTTTTGTCACGCAGAAATCGGCAGTGAAGGCAAATTCGACTCTTGAAAGAGAATTTTTTTAACTTTAAACTTGACTTGCTTCATAAATTATTGGTTATCATTCTACACATTTGCTTTGGCATAGATAAAAAAAATATTTTTTTTTTAATTTTTCGCTGCTTTATCTCTATTACCATGTTCATTGACACATCTTAAGACAGATAAAAATAGTTATTTTACATTTTCCTTTGAGTCTACAATGCATTCGTTTTTAGAGAAAGTAATATAAAATTTAATTTTGAAAAATCATAGCTATGTATATGTATAAAGTGAAATCGTGACACTGAAATGGATTTCAGTTTCATCGGACGATACTTCAAAATGTGAGATTGATGGGTAGGAGAAAGATTTCCGATCATTCGTCTCAATGAATGACTTCCATTTCGTTATGCTGGATTGTTGCCATAAATTGTTATCGTGATAATTCGTTGTCATCAAATAGCTGCATGTGTAGTCGGATATCCAGGAGATAGTTCTGCGTCCGACATTCAAGAGGTCACCTTGTAAATAGTAACAAGACAGAAGACAGTCTTAAAATCAAAAGCAAAGGCCGGTCAAAATGGACATACATATAGAAGAAGAACCTGGTTAAGTCAATTTTCAATGAACAAATTTTACATGATTTTTGTAATGAAATAATGTCTATCGTTTCTTTCTCGGCGGTGAAAATGAAACCTTATGGAAATGAAAACATCAATAATGTCACAAAACTCGCATCTAGCAGTAGCAGATATTAATTATGTACAAGGTTCTTTGAATAATTATTTCATGCATGGACAATGAATTGTCGCTTAGCCAGCATTCAGAATTGAATAAAGTGAGCAAGAAAATTAAATTTTTTCGGAATATATATAAATTTAAATGAATGTCGCTTCTTAAGAGGCGAAAGATATACCAAAATTCCAATGACCAAATGGACAAGTATGTCTATAGGATCTCATCATATGTTTAAATTTTAGGATTTTAAAAGTTAATATAATATTTTTCATTTTTAAATTCCCATTTAAAACTTTTATTTTTTCTAAAATTCGCCTGATTCCATTATTTAAAATACCTCCACTCATTTTGAAACGCTATGCGTATTCAGCAAGTGTTGCAGAGATTTGAAAAGTACGGATTACCGGATTTTTCTGCTTGGGAAACACTGGAATTTGCAAACATTCATTAGGACGTGTAACAGAAATGTTTCAGGCCATGCATTTACATGAGAAAAATGACTAGCAGGATCGACAAGTGATATTCCCAGCAGAAGGGAACATTATATTTATGACATGTTCTGTTGGAATTCTGATGGAGAAATAATAAGAACGACGAGATACCATTAGATTTCACTCCCCCCCCCCCACTGATGAGGGTCATTCTGTGGATATACATGAAACATAATTTTTTACAATTTTGAATTCGCATCAACAGTCAATGAGTTTAGAGCATCTTATGATGTAATAGGAAAATTCCTTCTTTTCTGAAAATGCCGTTTCGTTTCAGAATTATATCAAACAACATTTTCTAACAATCTAACCATTTTTGATGCTGACAAAATTCTATATTTTAATTCATTCATTTGAGGTAAGAAAATTTCGATGCATCTTATAAGCAGTAAATATAATGATAATTTAAATTATGTACCTATTTTAGGCTTAACTCTTTAAAATCAAGCCATTCTCGTGTTATTCCTATGTTATTAGTATGTTAAAAATAACAATTTTAAAACTAATAATTGTGATATATCTTATTAAAAGTATCCACTTTCTATATTTTTTTTATTTGGAAATTAACTATTAAAAGTATTGTTACACGATTTCCAAAAACTATCAGTGAAAAAATCCTTCTTTTTAACAAAAGGGTATGTAAGCGAGAAAGAAAAATTGAAATAATGATCATTTACAGAATAGCCTTTTATGCTTCTTTGCTACTTTATACTTTTTAAGCTGAAAGAAAGAAGCATAAAACCAAGGCAAACAAGTAATATCTTAAAAGAAGACCAATAAATCTAAGCTTTCATAATTGTTCTTTCATTGGTAATTATTACAGAAATGTTTCTTTGAAAAATTTAAATTATTTCAAAAATTGGAAATCTAATTTTATCGCATGCAAGATTTTTAATAGATCGGACAATTTGATAATTTTTTTTATTTAAAAAGCATTATGAATGCATCATGAATTTCAATTTGCCGAATTACTTTTGCCTAGCAATCTTTTTAAACTGTCTTATAAAGGAAATAATTTCAAAACGAGAATGATATCCTATTTAATAAAAAGAATTAAATTTTAAAACGTAGGTCAAAATAAAAATTTAAAAATGGAAAAATTATTTTATACGAAAGTTTCTACGGCATTTAACAAATAAAAAAATAAAAATTTAAAGTGGCTATGGGTAAGAAAATATTCAGAAATGAGACGAAAACGATCATTTCTTGGATAAATTAGGAAAAATGAATGATCCATTTATCAATGGCGAATATATGTATTTATTTTACAACAAATATATTTATTTTACGACAAAGCAGTTGAGTTTGTATCCATAAAAATATAACATATATTTTTACGTAAGGTATATTTCAAAATATCGTAAATTTAAAACCTCACATGAAAACATACGAAATCTAATATTTTATAGCAATGCGCAGCAATCGCACACAGAAATTTGAGAAAAGATCTTACCTTGCAAGGATTTTGCAACGGTAAACTATTTTGGAAAATTAAATATACGATAGTTTGATACAGGAATGATAGTGTATTCATCCCCAAGACTTTTCTGCTGCTACTGATATTTCTATATAACTGATAACCGCCAGAGATACTTATTTAGACTCCGCCATGAGTTTTCGTGTCCCTGCCAGGCAACGGTCTATGAGGTAGAGAGGGAATCATTTATTCTTGGCCATATCAAAAGTAAAAATATAATAATAAAAAAAGACCTTATCTTTTGAAAGATAATTTTGTCCTAAATATCTCATTATTTGATGTGCGGACTCGCAAATACATAGAATTTTGCAATCTTGAGACACATTCAATAGCCGTAAATTTCTATCTATTTCAGGAATGAGATTTCATGAGTTTGTTACAGTAAAGTTTAAACTAATCTATTGTAATTATCAGTGAGAAAGTTTGCATTTGATAGTTCCGCTTTGTATAAATTTGTTAGCACGAAATAGGGGAATATATTTTATAAGAAAATTCAGCAATGTTTCTCGAGTTAATAAAAGCATTATTTAATGTGGTGTCGCCGTTCACGCGTGCGCATGTTCTCTAACATAACCCTTTCAAGATAAGCCGTGACATCACGTTCTTTCTTCTTTTACATGATGAAACTTAAGGCCATAAAATTGTCATAAAATAAATTGTTATAAATAAAAAATAAATTGTCATTTCTCAATTCGCGTGATTTCATTGGCAAAGTAGCACATGATATGGCATAATATTGAAATATAGAATAATAAAACAATATCGTTCGATATTGTTTTATAAGACGGAAACGAGTAAAATATAAATTCATTGTTACATCAATCCATATGGGTTTCTGATATTGCACAACAGGGTTTGCCGGCCTTTGCCAAATTAGATTTCAATGCATAAATATTTTAAAAATCAATTCCAATGACCTATTCGAATATAGAAAAGAAATTTTTTAGCGCATCTCTTGAATATTTTTTAACCTACATATGTTATATTGCTGTTTTTTACGTTCCTTGAGACTAGAAGTCTAATGAATAATAAGAATTGTCATTTTACAGGATTGTAAAGCAATGATACAATTATTAAGATGAAAGGATAGGATTATTTGGAATTTATAAGATTTGAGATGAAAACTTACAATGTTTTCTACTTATAATTCACTTTCATATTTTGAAGGTCTGTAAATATGCATTTAAAATTCCCAAGACTTTAAGGGTGTTTTCAATTACAATCTTTTTAAATCTGGCAAAATAAAATGAAATACCTTTTCTAATGAAATTTTCTATTTGTACGTAAATGTGATAAAGGGACTTCTTAATTGAATGAAACGAAATATCTATTTGCTTGTCTACAATTTTGCTTGCTGGTTGCATTTTCAGGCTGATTTTTTTAAATCGCTCTACAATTAAATACATATTAAATCAAATGAAATAAAGCATGATTGGATGCCAGATGGTTGATAAACCTTTAATAGACTTTGTAAAATCCGAATCATTCGATAAGATGATATTCATTTTATGTATTTGAAGAAAAATGATCCATTTAAGGAAAAATTATTTAAATTTTTTCATTAATAAAATAAACCCATGATTATAGTAATTTCATTAAAAATTTCCATGCAAAGAGCCAAAGCACATGAGTATGGCCATAAAGAATAAAAACACATTCTTAATTTGTCTATTTACCAACTAGCGTTTAGAGCGTTTATTGTTAAGCAGCCATTTCTTTTAAATAAACCGTATCTTCATACATAATTCAAAAATTATAAACAAAATTATCCATTAGTGGTATTTATTTTCTTACAGTAAACTAGAGTACACATTTCGAGTAAGTGAATGAATAATATTCCTGAGGAGAAAAAAAGTAAGATTTTCTGTCTCTGATGTTTCTAAAATCTTGTCCTTGCTTAAAATAGTAAAGAAATTTTCAGATCCGCTATCATTCGCCAGAATTTGAATGCGGTTTCTTTCGTGCTCCCACTTTCATTCTTTCCAAACCACTGGTTATTACCCGTTGTTGCGTGTTCAGAACAGTAGAAGCAATTATGCTAATGTTCTTGCTGCACGCAGCAAGCAATAAAGAAATATGCTGGTAAGATTAGAAATTTTCACCGTCATTACCCCTGCAGGGTCATTCCAAAAAGAACGCTGAAATGCAGAGCGTTTGTTTGCTTACGGACCAAACAAGCAAACGCAGTTATTTGCAGACGATAGAGTTACTTTTCCTTTTTTTTCGATCACCACGCAGCTACAAATCGTCTGCTTCAGAATTTAAAACAACTGGAATCTTATTTTTCTTCCCTTTTTATTGGAGTTCGAACAGTTCTTGTTGCATTCTCTGATTTTGAATAAGTTTTCTCGCATCATTCGAAATAGTAGAAAGAAACAGAAATAAATGTGAAGTGAAATAAAAAAGAATAAAGAGAAGCAAGTAATTTGAAGGGAGGGGGAATTTTTTAAGCACGAAGCAAAGTTTTTCAATTAATTATCATTTGAGATGGCAACTTCGCCGTATTTCGAAAGCTTTGAAAATAAAACGAAAGCTTTGAAAACAGAAAATAAAGAAAATCAAACTCCGAAAGAACAGAACTTCTGTTCATTGTTGGTACTTACTTCTGTATTACCAAGATGTAAAATGTTAAAGATCACTTTTCTAGTTCTTATTTTTTTCCTTGTTTCAGCCATGGAAAAACATAGACAAGAAAAATTCTCTAATTATTCTATTCCAGAGAAAAATTCTCTCTACATTAAAAATTCATTTCGATTCAAATAATCCCTCATTAAAGAAGGTAAATTAAACGCGCTATATTCTTTTTTTTTCTGAAATGAATGGACACAAAAAATCCACATACAATGTGATAATAAAATATATGAAATAAAACAATTTAACATGTTTTTATTAATTAGCTTTATGCCCTATCTATTTGTCTGTTCGGTGCATATTTTGCAATTGTTTTTAATACAGCTTCCCGATGAACTGGGAATTGAAACTGAAACTAAGTGCTGGTTGTCAATGCAATATCAACTTTCTTTCTAGTCCGTTTGTTTGTTTATCTGTTCGGTATGAATTTTCTCATCGAATAAAAACTTTCATTGCCGACGGGTGACGACATTCCTAATCATTGGTTTAAAATCGATTGCGAAATTCCACACACTCAAAACTATAAACCAGAAAATGAATAGTTAAATGGAAATATTTTAATGCTTCTAGGTTTTTAAAACAGACTAAAAAATATAAAATAATTTCGTCTTAAATGGGGTTTCTAGATAATTTGTAATTGTGAATTTTAAAAAAAATTCACAGGAGTTTTTTTATTTTATACTTTATAGGAGGAGAAAGGAGGAATTATTTTATACTTTTTAATCTATTTCAAAAACGTGGTATATTAAATTTTTATTTTAATAATTTTTATTTGTGCAGTTTAAAGCTGCAACGGAAAAATGCTGCATTTATTTTTTTCTTATTCTATTCATTCAAATACTGAGGGGTTAATTAAAATTATTTCATTTTTAGTATAATCGTATAGTTAAGTACTTTCTCAAACTTGCCATAGCTATGTAATCTACTAAATTCTGCATCAACAACTTATTTTATCATTACTGATACTCGCGATTTTATTCAATCAATTCATCAGGTGGTTTGCCGGAATTATTTGTTACATAAAATTCTAAATGATACTTATGTCGATGTCTTAGATTTAATAGTTTCCTTAGCAAAGCCCACTAGTGGACAAATACTAAGGACGAATGACAACAGCAATGGTAGTAACCATAAGATGAAAGGCTGACAAATGTGGAAATGAACATAAGTGGGGGACACAATAAGACATGTTGCGTGTATGTAAATTTTGGATTTTCGAATTTGTCTTCAAGTGATAGCGCTAAGACATATAAAAGAATTGGCGCCTATCGGCTGCAGTTGTTCAAAATCAAAGTATAAACGGAAAGTGTCATGGTTTGGAATGGCTCAGTGGCGTGCTCCCCTCCAATCAGGATGACTGGTCAACGATACATTAGGGATGTTTGCTCTGCTATCTCATGTTCACATGTTCAATGGTGCTGTCGATGATAAATTTGTTTTCATGGACAGCAACCAACGATCACCGAAGAGCTTCGGTATAGGAGTATGTAGAGAGCTAAGATATTCAATACATTGAATGGCCAGCACTTTCTCAGACATGAATGGAAATTTGGGAATTTCCACTCGAAATTCGAAATGTTTGGATGCTTTGAGAGACACTGACTGAAAAATTTAATAAATTACAGCAATAGCAGCTGAATAATGTTGCACAAAGCATACCATAATGTGTGGAATCTTGCATTACCCTCCTTGGTGATCCTATTTCGTATTGACATCTTGCAATAGAATACCTATAAACGAAAATTCTAGTTTTTACTACATATTTTTCTCAAAGAGTCCGTTTTTTAGTTTGAACACTTGTAAAACCCTTCTGGATATTGGAGCAAAATAAATTAGAATTTTTTTTAATATCCTATCATTCTGGCATCATTTTATTTCACTTTATATCCCACCACGTTTTATGTTTTATGCGCTACATAATCGTTTGTGACACGGCCTTAACTATTGCCTACCCGAGCATTCTTACATTAAAAATTTTATTATCACACAACTCGCACTCATTTACAAGATTCGTACAATTCATTGTAGTTACAAGACCTTGCACTATAAACAGATTCGTACAGTTCATTATGCTATACGCTTCTCCAATTTTCTATTCATTTTATCCAAAATGTGAAGTCGTTAAGGCGAAGTCGTTATACTTCAATTAAATGAGAAATAGGCTCAATGTATTCAAACGCGTTTGTAAAAAATATATAAGAGCATAAATAAAATATTCAGCATTGATATTTTGCATATACCACAGAGTATATTTCATGATTTACATAATATATGTCAGAAGACCAATCTATAAGAATCTTTCTGATTCAATTAAAAAAAATCCACATATTTGAATAAAAAAGAAAAACGTCAAACTGAATGTCACTTCTAAAAATTGGCTCAGTTTTAACGGTATTCAAAAATTTTATTAAAAAGATGCTTTGTATGGAAGGCTATTGAATACGGGAAAATAAGCCGAATGCTCCTGCCTTAATCGTTACTAATGGAAGAAAAAAAAAGCAGAATAAAATACTTGCAACAGCAATGAAAAGGATTTGGGCTTTATTCACAACAACGAAAATATTGAACGAAACATTTTTGAAAAATGATTTTAGAAATTATTCTGCAAAAACATCATAATTTCACTTATTTTTTAATGAATTAAAACTTCAAAAAAATCGCTTCTAAGCGAAAATTCTCGCCTTCCAGAGTACATATACACCCCGTTTAGTATATCAAGGTCAAACAGGTTGGATCATATGGCGCCAATACACAGTCACGTTTGCTTTTATTACTAGTAGTGATTAAGAACAAATGTAATCCTTAATAATAAATATAGTAAAATATAATTTGGAGCTTTGTATATCGTTTTAATGTAATGAAACATACATTAAGGAATTTCATGGTGAACATGAACGAACTTTTCCAGTAACTTCGTGCACTTTTTGGAATAATTTTGTATTAATAAGTTAAACTATTATTCAGAATATGCATCTGATATTAGAAAATTAACTATCATCTGTTACATTGAAAATTTATTGTTAATAATCTATGTTATGCTTATAAAATTATTAATTAAAAATTTTAATTTAAAATTTATCAAATTATTTCGCATTTATTTTTTAAAATTTTTTGTAGTAAAGCATTTTTTTTATATTTTTGCAAAAACATTTGATTTATTGCCCTTGATATTTCTGAAATATTATTTTTTTTTATAAGAGGGTGGTTTATTTTTTAACTAGTAGGAACCTAATAGAAGTAGCGATATGCAATTCATTTTTTTTTTTTTTTTTGAGAATGACTTTATTTGTGATTCATTATTAGGAACTTAAATTTTATCTTCATTACCCTCTGGATGTGCATTTAAGCATTTTGATTCGTACAGAGAATTAAATAAATTCCTAACTAACATAGGATGAATATGGATTTTTTTCATTATATTCTCGCCATACTACTCTTTCATTAGGTAATTGATTATCGTTTAGTTTCATCTTAAGGTAATTAATGAAAAAAAAATTGTACTTGCCATGACGTGTTATTGTTTTTTTGGAATTTCTTAATAATCCTTAAATTCAGTGCAATAAAACGTAAAACTCAATTTTCTAACTAAAACTAACACCAAAATATTCATTACGTAGAGATCTAAATTGGTAATAACTCCAAAGGCACAATTTGGGATATTTCAAATTGCGTAATCTGGGAGATTTGTGGACTCTTTTAAGAAAATTCCCCAATTCTATTAAAGATTTGAGCCTTTTGCAAAAGCAACTTTTCTTGCAACGATGTTAATGTGGTTTATGCATTTTTTAGAGAGTATTACTAATTACAGTTAGAGTATTAATGTCTATACTTAAATAATCAGTAACAAATTAACAAAAGATTAATAATTCATACGCTGTTTAAAAGTTATTTACAGAATATGTTACTGCATTCTTAGAGCGAAAATTTTTTCGAATAAAATTTACTACAACAATTTTCTTTAAAGTCTAAACGTCTTTTTTAAGAAATTGGATCACGATAAGATAACTGACTTGGAGTATTTAAATTAGTGGAACTATCTTGAAATAGGAGATTAGTTACAATTACTAACAGTGTTCCTCCATTGTTAGTAATTATAACAAAAATGAGTTGAAATTATTAACAATGAAGTAAGTTAAAGCAAACAAAAGGGACATTGAATACGTTAAATACTGTATCAACGAGATACAAAAGTTAAAGTTATTTGAATGTTTTTTTTTTTTTTTTTTCATTTTATGTGATAACACAAAGGGAAGGAAAAGGAAAGGTATAATACGTAAAATATCATAATTCGGCTTATGTATTATATACTAATGTGAATTAGAGAATCAAAAAGTATATCTGCTTTCATAGGTCCATTCTCAAAGAAATTTATGGCCTAATTTGGAAAACCAATTTCCTAAGTTGCACAACTTTTTACGTTATTTCTTCCCAATTGGAACGTTCTTACGAAATTGTCAATTACATCATGGTAAATTAAAACAAACTATCAAAAAAAATCCTTTAGTTTTTTTTTTAATTAAAATTATTTATCCATCATTTAAATTGCTTAGATGATCTAAATTCAAGAACTGACTCCTTTGCTTCGATTTGCAATTTGATACTAATTAAAACTACATACAGCACACTGTTTGGTACAGTTCTTACTATTTATCACAAAATGCATTAAAAAAATGGTTAGTTCTTGATTTTATATCTATGATCAGTTGTTTTAATATCATCTGCCAATGATAAAATATCATTATTTTGACATTAAGAAATTACTTATAATGTAAAAATATGCATATAATCCAGAAAGATATGAAGAATTGTACTTTTCCTGCATTATTTACAGATTTAAAAATTCATCATCCAAACAAATTTAATTTTTTTTTTAATATTTTACTAATGAACTTCTCTATTTTATACAAGATTTATACACTGCCACTTCATTTATTTATTCATTTCATTTAAAAAATGAAGAGTCATTATCAGAAGAAAATAAATTTTTCACAATCGAAACATACTCATGCCTGTTGAGAAAAAAAATGAGAATTACTGTTTGTCGGTGGCAAAAGATTCTCTCCCCCCCCCGCCCCTCTTGTTATCAAATTTGGAAAAATCCGTTGCTTTGTTAAATGGCCAAATGCTTCTCTAATGAACGGGGAATCGTTCTGCTCGTCCTAAAGCACGTTAAAAATTAAAATGAGTTAAGTAATATTGCAATATTTTTCTTAACGCAACAAATAATTAAATTTATTTCTAATTAAAAATTGTCTTTATAAAAATTAAGTGCAAAACACAGTTTCTTATTAAAAATACGGATACCAAACAAAATTGTAAAAACCTGACTCAAACATTAAAATATTTTTCTTCTTGCACTGTTTCAACGCCTCGCGTTTTTGTTTGATATTTGTATTTTTGATACAAATAAATATTTTATATCTATACTCTAATGAAGATGTATTTTCCAAGCATGTTTTTTGTCCTTAAGGCATTTAATATTAATTATTAAAAATATTGTTTGTTATAATAATAATATTTCTCAAATAATCTGCTATACAGGGCTTCTCACATGGAATAAATATTTATTAACCAAGATTGATTGATGTATTCGTAATCAAATTGTTTTCGTGTTCAAAATTAATTATTCCTTATGTACAAATAGGAAAAAAGATAAGTGAAAGCAAAGTGAAAAAAAAAAACAACTTGTCTCTTATTTCAAAAATTTTCCATAAAGGCAGTTGGCTTCTATTTTACGTGCCTTAGGGTTATAATTCTCTATCTATTTTGATAAGATGAAAATTTAGTTCAAATGGATTATTTAAAATTTTTCCACTTACTTCTTTGCTTGCTATTCATTGGGAATTTTTTTATTTCAAAAAGAATTTTTTTGGAAATTCTTCCTTACATTTTAAAAGTTCCTCCTTACGGTAAAGAAGTTTTCTAAGAAGTAATTACATTAGACATTTATCCTGAACTTTGAACCATATTATTTTCGTTTTCCAGCCTTGCTTGAAAATAATAAAGTATACTATATAACAAAATATTCATATTTCTGAGTAAAATTACCCCTTCGATTAATTAATATTCCGTTTTGAAATATTACACAAAATTTATCAAACGTAGATATACAATTTTGCAAATTATTTTTTCAATCGTAATATAGAATGAATGCATTGCATCATTTCAAATCTACGTTTGTTACCTAAAATGCTTGAATCTTTCAGCAATCCAAATTTAAAGTGCAAAACAGTAGGTTAAAATATGGTAACAAGTAATTTATATTCATTAAAATCTAAATTAACTACAAAATAAACTGGTGAGGCTTCGAAGAAATTGCAAATGCTTTGCATCTTCAGTTTCAAAGCGTTGTTCATTCTAATCTTGTTTCTGCGGAACCTTAATTCGATGATAAATTGCGTGTTTACGATTTTCCTAGAAGTTTCTAGAATGCCATTCTTTTATTTGGAGGAAACACGGCTACACTGATCCTGCTACAATTTATCATTTGTACAATTAGAACTACTTCTCCGGATTTAAATTCAAAGATGAATACGAGTGTTATCGAAATAATTTAACTTCAATTTTGAATTGTTATGAAACAAAGAACTAACCGATCTTTTATTGTCCTTTGCCTCTTCAAATGGATTAAAAGACAAAGATATTGAAACTCTAAACGTTTCATTCTTCTTCAAAACAATTAAAAAGAGATTCTTTTAAGAATTCTTGTATTATGATTTTCCTTAAAATTCTTTGAAGCGGAAGATTAATATTTTTCACTACGCAGTGCAAATAAGTTACTTGCTGAAATATACTCTTTTCATAACAATTATTTTCATAGTAGTTTATATTTTATTTTTCTTCTAAAGAAATCGAATTGTATAAAATGCATTGTTATGACTCCAAGTTTCGCTCTTTTTGTTAATTGACGATTATCTTAACGATTACGCGCTTAACTTTTCTACAAAACCCGGTTTAAAAGTATTTGAAAGCAATTGTTAGTTTTCAAAGAACAATTCATAATTTGTTGTGAAAATGCAGTAAATTTTTTTGGGAGGGTCAATATCGAGCCTGCGTGTTTCCTACATTCTTCTTTTTGTAGCAGAATCATACTGCTGCTAGTATTTAATATATTGATGCAATTAGCATATGAACAACACTATAACTCCTCCATAATACCAGTACAGACACAGACGATTTTTTTTCTTCTTTTTTTTTGTATGAAGGTCCATAAAATATATTCACAGATCAGATTGTCTGCAGTACGACGTCTGAGTAGCATGTTTAATAACACTATGAGTGAGTGACTTATAACATTGGATGTGAAATTCGGATTGCGTTAGTGACTTTCAAAAATAAGTTAAACGTTCAGTTAACTGCATAGACAATAATGTTAACCCCTTTAAGCTGTATGATATCGTATCAAACTTGATAATGCATGTTTTCTTTCTTTGTTTGTTTTATGAAATGAAATTTAGTGCTATATATATGGCTATCTAAGGATAAGTGAACACTTTTGGATATTTTCAGCCCGAATGTAATAACAACGATAACTCTTACAGCTTTAAGCTTGCAGCTCTGTTTCATTTCTTTTGTCCTACTTGTAGATAAGGAAAAGAAAAATACATTATTACTCATAGAGTTATCGGAATCTTATATCTTTAAGAAGCTTAAGAAACCATAAGAAGCTTTAGTATACATAATAATTAATCAAATTCTTATCAAAACTTTTGAAAAATTTTCCATTCATAGTTTTACTGTTGGGTGCAAATACGTGAAGATCGCTTGGAGTTCCCATTGTAGAATTCGGCAGTGGAATGATATGAAATTTCTGAGTTGATACTGGCGACTTTAAGCGATTCATTTTTGAAGGATAAAAAATTTATTCTATGGTCTCATGTACTTAGTGAAACCTTTAATTAATAATTTTTAATAAATCATTTAGATCAAGGTGGAATGCCAAAAACTTTGTTTATTTTTATCTTTTAATAATACAAAAAGATTAGCTTTTGATGCAAAAAAAGACAAAAATATAATTTGATGGTTATTGATTATTCCATCAATAAATAATTACTTACTCCTAAGCAATATATGCACCCATACACAAAAAGTCCTCCATCTTCAAGGGTTACTGTTTTAAGATCTTTCGATAAAGTTATTCGTTTTCACATACAGAGATGCGCCCATTAGAACCACAAATGTGAAATTTGTTTTCATCCTCCTATATGATTCCAATAGGCTCCAAGTTTATTTATCATTGATTTTTTTTATTTATTTATATATTTTTTTATTTTGCGCTAACAAAAACAAATCACCCAGTTGAATATTTCATGTCATCCAGCTGATTTGAGCACCCGTTAACCAAGTGGAATTGAAGAAGAAAATATTGGTAAGCAAAAATAGGTAGGTATCTTTCTTCGCACCAATCGAGCGTGGATTTTTCTTAGAAATCTTTTAATTATAAATCTCTCATCACGAGCGTAACATGACTGCACAAAATCTTCTTGCCTTGTTTTTCAGACCGTTTTCTTCTAAAGCGTTTTATCACACACTGCGCTTTAGAATGAGATAAATTCACCGATTTAGTAATATGCCGAATAGATTAAGCTCTACACAGATGAAAAAAATAACTCATTTTCCACGCCCCTTTTGTTTCCTTAGAGCTACAAATCATATTTAAATCCTACATAGAATATAGAGAAATTAACAAGCAGAGATAAAGACAAGCAATTTAAAAGCGCCATAACATTTTTTTAAAAAAAATGAGACAGCCGCCTCATTTCAGTTATGTCCAAGCCCTCCTTTCGATGTCCGACACTTTTGTGATGCCCTTTATCCAGCCTTCTTAATTTTCTATTGTTATTAAAAAAATCGATTTTCGCCAGAAATAAAAAAAAACATCACTTGGAGATAATATAAAAAATACAGAATTGATACAGAATAGAAACATGTGATCCTAATTCTGTTCAAACTCATGAAGAGGAATTTAATGAGGTTTATTCATGTTGTATAAACATCAAATAAGCAAACGGACGTTAAATTTTGTACGTATAGTTAATTGAGGTTTTTCAAACACTTTTAAACCAGCCGCCTTTGGTCACCAGTTGGTTCGCTGGATATCTTTGTCATGTTCTCATACAATTTAATGAACTGAATATTTTTGAAATCCTTAAAAAAACATATTACAGCATCAAAATGAGACAGACGTTAAGGCCGTGCTGTTTTAATAATGTTGCCCCTGTCCAGGTCATTGTGTATATGAACCAACTTATTGAAGTCAAGTACATTGATATTATGGCACTATTACAAAACGTAACTATCTGAATAATCTATTTTGCTAACTTCGGCGATACTGTAACTTTATTTTCTTATTCCTCCAGTAAGCTGCACAGATATTAAATAGAATTCTTCTTACTTAAAAAGAGAAAAAAAGCACACGATTAATTATTTGCTGGAACAATTAAACATTTTGAATTCTGAGCTCTATTATTGAGAAATAAGAAAATAAAATGTTTTTTAAATGGAAAAATCCTATAAAAATTTGTATCAATAAAAATATTTTTTTTTTTTAATTTTAAAAGTGCACAATTTAGTTTTATGGAGAAATATTTTCTAGAAATATTACAAAAACAATCTATATTAATTTTTAATTTAGTGGTACTTTGATTCACATTTTTTTAAAAATCATCCCCGTGTTCACATTTGTAACTTTCAAAGAATATCTATATGAAATTTCTTAACTCTGTGTCAAACGGCGTGTCTTGCAGAGCACACACACATTTTTTTTTTTTTTTTTTTTTTTTTTGCTATTAGTAGAAATCTTTACCACCAATTAATATTTTTTTTATTTATAACAAATTATAGTTCTGATGTCCATTACTATCTTCAATGAGAACCCACTGAACCTCAAGTCAATTTTTATCCTTTCTGGTATTTATTTCTAACGAAAGAAAAAAAGTCATTTGCTCAATATAATTCGGCAATTATATATTTAAATTTCTAATGGGAAAAAAGTACTTTGAGCTGAAATTAAATGTCATTTGAGGTATTGTTAAAGTATAAAATAATGGGATGAATTTGAACATTTTTGCAATCGCATAATAACGGTAAACGCATAACTCGTGTAACATTCAACCATTAACCCTTAACTGGGCTGGTGCAGTATCTCAGACCGCTAAGGATGGACCTTCGGTCACCTCTATTCTATTTTTAACTCAGTTGAACGGATTGATCTTGTAGCTTCTTGTTTCATGACCTTCACTACTTTTTAAACTGGTTTCAGCGGATGCCTTTTTAAATATTTCAGCTATTTCTTCCACGACGTCTGTGAGACTGCACCTCCCTTATTATTCCAGTATTATACAAGGCTTAGCAGATTGTTCTGAAACTCGGTCCTCGAAACATCATCCAACCTACTGGTCCCTTTATGAAGCAAAGCTCCGGAGACTTTTAAATGAAGCAGAAAGTGATTTTAGTGACGAGGATAATTGTACAGAAGACTTGTTTCGATGAAAGTTCGCATTCGACTTGTTCTGATATGTATGTTCAAATATAATTCATTGTTCTACAAAATTTATTAAATATATTACTGTAGCAAGAGAAATATCTACAGAATTTACTGGCTGATTTTCATACTAATACTTAATTGTATGTTTAAAATCCCCTGGAAACCCTTGCAATGAATGTTCAAAAGCTTCTGCATATGAAAAATATGGTCAATTTTACCCATTTACATTCTTTTTTTAATTTTCTTATAATTGTTGAATTTTCCATTATATTGTTTTCTATTTACCTTCGTATACTAGAAAAATAAATACAATTTCAAAAGTAAAAAAAAAAATTTTTTTTTCAAGAATATTATTTTTTATAACAAGTAATTTGAGAATAAAATGTATGTTCAAACGCATTTACTTTTTCAATGATAAAATGTTTTGAAAAATTTCTTAAACATATTTATATATCAAGAAAAATACCTTCAAAATATATTGACTGATTTTCATGCTAATATTTTCATTAGAAAATTTAATTTCAGTGTAAAGAAAATGCAGTCTTATAGACCGCACCTTCCCAGTTAAGTCCTAAATTTTCACCTTCCCAGTTAAGAGTTCATAAACTTCAGCTTTTTCAGGACAAAATGCGCCAATGATTCCAAAAATAAATCGTCAAGGTGCTTTTAACATCTGTCATTATGTATGGATTGATTAAAAAAAAGCCTCCCTCTGAAAGTAGGAAGAAAAAATTTTATTTCAAAACTAAATAATAGTTACTCAAGAATAAATACGTATGCGTAAGTTTTTAGAAATTCTGTTAGTCTATAAAAAATAATAATTATTTATCTACAGTATGTAAAATGGGATGATTAAGGAATTAATACAAATATTACAAATATAAGCAATGAGTCATGAATTATATAATTTATGTTTAGCGGACGGGTTGCCACCTGGACTCATGACGAGCGATAATTAATGTGGCATGTTTTTCTTTTTAATTCTCTTTAATTATCTGAGCCCACAATTCAACAAAATTTTATAATTTTGATGTCAATATCTTTATTGTGTTTTTCAGTTATCCAGTATTGTGTTCTCAAACAAACAGGCATAAGGCCCTCCCTCGATTTTAAACCACAATTATGATATATATGCACAATTATGGAGATAAGGCTTGTTGTTGCTTACTGCCGACCATCCTGCCACCACTTTACCAAGCAGTATCGGCAGGATTTGTTGTGGCCGACTGCTGCCTTTAATATAACCCGACCATAGCACCGGCCGATTCACCGACTCTTCGAGGCGGTTGGCCCGCAGCTGTAGTGTAGTCAGTCTCTGACCTTCCGCCTCGTCTTCCTATACACCTGTCTTCCTGTTAAATGAACCATTTAAAGAAAATCTCAAAATTCTCAATATTCCTCCAAATGCTCTCTGAACAACAAAAGAAATTCAAAAACTTTTAAATAGATTTGGAGATAATGCTACCGGTGATGCCCTTTTGATTATCACATTTGGATGGATGAATTTCTTTTTGATGGATTTCTGTCAAAAACTGAAATGTTGATGCAAAAATCAAATCTTCATCTTAACTATTTGAATTTTGATTATATCTTATTCATAGACAAGTATACTTTTAGAATGCACGGAGATTTAAAATGAAGCGATTTATCTAAATCTCGACAACAGTTCTTTTCGTTAATATAGATATTTCTCTTACTCTACTTCGTGTACGAGAAAGTAAAAAAAACAATCCAATCCTGTTAGTAGACACGCAGTGAATGAAGAGTTAAGAATTCATCCCATTTTAAACAACTCGGGACATTTTATATCTTTTCCTACCCCATTTGAGTGTGGAGATGCCCCCTCTCAGCGGAAACTATCTTTGGGAAAACTCTTAACAGTTCGTTATTTGCGGCTGCCAATGCAAATGTATCAGCGGATTTATCGATTCTGCTCTTTTATATCGGTCCCATTTTAGAGAGATCGTCGTAGGAGATCACTAAGTCTTCCGCGCCGAGCGAAAGTTCCCAAACTTTCCGATCCGGATGACTGCGGTTTTATAAAAGAATAGACTTTGCTTTCCAATGAAAAAAAACATTCAGACTTCGACTAAAAAATATAGTTATTTCGCTACTTAAAGAAAGAAATGAGTTTTCAATAAATTCTTTTGCTTGGAGGATTTTTTTTTTTTTTTGAGGTCAGAACAAAAAATTTACGTGTTAAAAGATTGTTACTAAAATCTAGAAATATATTGATGCAGATGGCTTTAATTTATTTTCATCAACCGTGAAAATGGGGTTTTACTCTTTACTCTTCTGTTGTTGAAGTAATGAATTATTAAAATACTCTCTAGCAGATAACAACTAACAAAATGAATAAAAACTTAGCCTTTTATTTTTATTTCCTTTGTCACTTTCTCAATTACGATTTGATGAACGGCTAAGTGTGCAACGCATGCGTCTATGTAAACACTTCGAATATATATGCTTCATAAAAAAGTGTAATGTATTTGATGTAGTGTGGTGTATTAATGTAATGTATTAAAAGTTAATGTATCGTGCAAAAATTCAGATGCAAGTTTTCATCACTTTTTTAAAAACTTGTTCTGATTCGCATGAAATACCACAGATGAATAAGGAACAGATGGAAGAATACTTAGTAGTGTATCGCGCTTATTCTTATAAGTACTTGCTTCTATCACCATCCCATCTCCATAATGAATGCAACAGTGAATGATGCAACAGTGAGCGTGGATAAAATGTATTTGCTTATTTTGACAAAGCATACTGTTGATGGTAAAAAAAACAACCACCTCACTAATGAGGTAGCGAGCCTTCATGCATAGCCGATTCAAATATTAATATTATAATCACTTGATTGCTTCCAGGTCACGATGAGCTATTGCAAGGACTCACCTTTGGGACTGCAGATTCTCAAATCGAAAACCCGAATTCTAGCGACGATCTACTCTCATTGGTACTGGGGATTAGAGCCAATCCATGTTTGTCTCCTTACCTGTGGTCAGGTAAAGAGACAGTGTGTTCATTACTGGGTACAGCCTGTAGCATTTGCAGTAATAACATCAAACTGAAATTAAATTTCACGGGCCGTTTTGCAAACAAGTGGAATCTTAAGACATTCAATGTACAAAATCAAAATCAAAAAAATCAAAGAAGCGTTGAATTTCAACAAGAACTAATATTCTGTATTAATATATATATAATGTTAGTTTTCGCTTCAGGTTGATTTATACGTTCAACTACATTTTGATTTTTTTTTTTTTTTTTTTTTTTTTTTTACTGAGCTGGTTTCAAGTAATTTGGGGAGAAAAACTAAAAAAAATGTCTAATTCAACTTCACTTTCTTCATTTAGCCACCAATGTTCACCTCGCTAGAAATATAATACTTGGGATAATTGTGTTGAATTCTAAATAAAGAAAATAAAACAATTAAACCTTAGCCAAAATTTTTAACGTGTTTTAACGCATCGGCCTGAGCTCAGGTAACAAGAAGGCAGTTTCTGCCAACAATATTTATAGAGAAGTGAAGCCTCCTGATCGTCTCTGCTGAACTTGCAAGTATTTATTTCAGTGCTATGAATTCTTCTCCACTGGGAAGCAGCGCAGTGAAGAGAAATCATTTTATATCGATGAAAACAGTGAGTGTGTGAAATGACTTTACTCGTGAGAGGATGACACGTCATTGCCCAAGACTAAAAACGGAATCATCCAGTATCAACAAAATTTTTCTCAATTTTAATCTTCTGCTTTACTTATTGTCTTACTTATAGCTAAACGAATTGGAAACTGGAATGTGAGTTTCAATGGCATATTTCTGTCTGAAAGAATGATGTTTAAAAAAGCTTAAAATATGTGTCTCATCACTTGCAGAAACGATGTATTTTACTACTATAATCTTATAACTTTTTTAGAATTAAATCCACTTCATTATACAGAACATTTGTTGTAGCGAAATTTAGCAATAAATTCATAAAGAAACCTGACATTAACTTCATTTTACAATTGAAGTTGTGCAATATAAGCTCATTTTGCACAAATTATCTACTCAAAAGAATTAGCTCAGACCCTTTGAGCATCTAGATTTTTAAGCAATCCAAACTTGCAGTTTGTTGATGCACGGTCATTTGGATAAGGCAAAGTAAAATTAAGGGTTGGGATAAAATGGAAAAATCTACAGTAATTGTCACATTTATTATTTTAACGGTATGTTCATTTTTTTTTTAGATCCTTTGCATGCTAAGAAATATTTTTTAAATAAATTCCTTAATTTGGCACCATTCTTTGTGTGTGAATTGGCATACTTTTGATTTTATATTAAATTCTCTCTGTAGAATTTTAAAGTTTATTTTACTTTATCATTTTCCCATATAAAGTTTTGCCATTTTTGAAAATTTGATGGCGTATTCTTCACTCTTATTCCTAATAAGCATAATTTTATACTTAGGGAAGCTGTATTCAATTTTTATTTTTATTTTAGAGTAATTTAAGTAAAACAGGATAAAATGAGCATTGCATTAGGCTTAGCTCTTGGAGTATACATACATAATGGTCTCCAATTTAAGTATTATTCTTTGCAAAATAGATCGCATGCATGTATTCTGATAAAATTAAGATTTTGTTTTTTAATTTCATATATATGTATAAGAACTTTTTCTTTGTAAGTATTGTATATATACCATTTTACCATTATATATGTATACCCTTTTTCTTCTCTATAGGCGTACATAAGAAAAGCATTAGTCTCGTTATCACGGATATTTCCTCATTCTAATCTTCTTTCTTTTCATGTAATTTATATTTATCAAACAGGCATAATTTTAAACCATGTTAAAGCCGATAATTTGAATTGTTTGTATCTTTGAATAAAAAGTGGAAGGAGATTTTAAACAGGTGGTTTCAGGAAAGCTATTACAGAAGGTTTCTAAAGCTATTTTCCCAGCCAATTCAAAGCACTGAAATATTTTCCCCTCGAAATGCTATTAAACTTTTATAAGTTTGTAAACTATAAACAAATAATATGGTTATGGAATCAAATAATAGCACAAGCATCACATATCTCATTCCCTTTGCAAGGAGGTAGTAAAAAATTTCTAAAAAAAAAAAAAAGGTTATGTTTTTTGATATTTCAAAAACTGATGCATTCCCTTTGCAAGGAGGTAGTAAAAAATTTCTAAAAAAAAGGTTATAAAGTTTCTGATGATTCAAAAACTGATGCATCTCTTCTGAACAAATTAAAAATTATTTTTTTAACGCTGTGACCTCTAGCTTTGAGGGAACCAAAAGTAGTATTGGAAAATCTGAAAGGAAAAGGGAAACGTGATGAGGTTCTGATTACAGGTATGATTACAGCTTGTCCTCCCGAAGAGCATTCAGAGAATAAAATAGAAAGCGGACTTTTCTCCGAGCAATCTGAGAAAAATAATGACCACTGAAAAATGAAATAAAAAAAATAATTAAAAAATATAATAAAAAAACTAAAAAAAATGATAAGATAACTTCAAAATAATTGGATAATTAAAGTCCCCCGAATTTTTCTAATTCTATTTTAGAAAATGATTTGTTGGTGAAAGGCTGTACATACATAGGTTTATTTAGGGCTGGTATTATCAAAGTTTTGAATGATTTATGTAATTAAAAAATATTTATTCATATTCAACGACAGTCACAAAAATTGATTTGATTATAATATCGGAACTTATTCAGTTATCAGCAATTTGCTTTAATATTTTGCACGGCTTGTAAAAATAACAAATGAAAAAACGTATTCAAAGTTATTACGTTGAGTAATATCATTACAGATAATATCGCTTCTGAACAGAGTGCGCTCTATAGAGAGTGATTCTTCAAACTTAAGGGAAATTTTTGGAATCAGAATGAGTTTGGTTCTTGATACTGGGAATTCTGTCAAACTCTTATCTTTCATTGCCTCTTGAAGACTGAGAGAAAAGCATCAAGACCATTCATATAGTATTTAAAAGCAGAAACATTTATATGGAACAAATCTTTTTGAAATTAGCTAAATGTTTGTGACTGGGAAGTACATTCTTTTCAATTTCTCTCGAAAATGGAGAACGACAAGAGGCAGGCCAACATTGGCAGTATATCGAGTAGATATAAGCTCTCATGTGAAGTAAAATGTTTCAAAATAGTTAGGGTGGTGGATACTGCAGAATAACGTCGCGGTTATTCCTCGTAGAGATTGTGCAGTGCAGGGATACTTTTTCGATTTTGAAATCTCAGGAGTATAATGAAGGATGAATGACTTTTGAGCGAAAACCATAAACTTCCACATGAAACAAAAGCCATTCCTCTTTGGAACATTGGTTCGATTTGGTGAACTTAGTCGCGGTATTTCATTATAGATAATGCACAATGTTCTAAATGTTTTATTTTTTATTTCTCCAAACAATGAAGGTGACAGATGACCATTTAAGATATAAGCTGCCGTATAACACAAAAGTTCACGAAATCGGTCCAATGGTTGGAGTTGGATTACTGGTGCATCGGTTTTGCTTTTCAAAAATATATAAATAAAGTTATCCATCTGGAGGTTTCTCTCTTTCGAAAAATATTCTCTAACTGCTCCCTATCCCTGATGATATTTTTTAATGAATTAAAAAAAATACCTCCTGTCTTTTTTTTTTCTTTTTTTTTTGAAATTTGTCATGCGTTAAAAGGAAATTTGACTCAAAAATGCCAGGAAAATCTCGTTTCATAATTTATTCATAGGTCCCCAGCGACTATGAACTTATCTTCCCTGATATCCCAGTCTTTGATCTCTAACCTCTGAAACTTAGTTTGAAACAACTCCATTTCGACATCTGTTTCAATCATGAAGAAAATTTAATTAAATGGTTCTTGTTCACGACCCATCACTGCTTTTTCTCCTCAGCTGTTCTTCGGTTCTGCTCTTTCAGAATGGCTGTTATTTGATTCACGCTTCGATCACTCATGCGATCTTTTGATTCATTACTCGGGAGAAGTTTTACTTTTCCCCGAATGGCATCACGATCGAAGACCGGGAGGGGGAGGAGAAGAGACCTGAAAAATTGTTAAAGGTTTTCTTTCCTCAAATTTGTCGGGACGCGGATGATTACACTTCCGTCGAAGTCAACTCGATAGGGAATTCAAAACAACGTTTCCAAAGAGAAAGTAAAAAGAAGTGAAATAAGAAATGTCCTTCGAAGCGCTATGGTACATACCGAGTATTATTTTGACATTCAAAAACAGAATGGGATTAACTATTTAATCTTTAGGTTGAAAGGAGAAGAAAATAAATGTTCTGAAATGTTTAATAGGAGTATCCAATGCCTTAAATTGTGTGTGTTTGTTTGTTTTTTTCACTCCGTATCTGTCATTTCATGTTTCAAACGAAAACAATTGCTGAGATTGTCTTTTAATTTTTAAGATACCTTCTTTTCAATTCAAAGAAGTTTCCTTTTCATAATAAATCTGCTCGAGAGTTTTCCAGCTCAATACATTTCTAAAATGCTTCTGGAACCTCAATGGAAATCATTTTAATTTACATGCCAAAGTGTATAATTATAATAGATTGATTTACCAGTTAATTTATTTCACTCTTTACTGTTCAGTGCATTTTTTTATTTGAATGCTGAAGCCCAGCTGTTTCACAATAAAGATTTATCAGTGTATAGATGACAAAGGCTTTTATTTTTGTTTGATCGTAAAGTGGAATCTGGACATATAATTTAAAAATAAAATATTTCCATAAATCTTACTATTTAAATCAGCACCTGGGGCTAAATTTGGAAGCATTGAAAAAACCCTGGATAGGAAATGAATGTCCAAACTGCCTTAGAAGAGCCTTAATTCCACTTCCTCTCACTTAGGTTCGGAAAATGCACGGAAGTTATACATCGTAAGGGAAAACACTTATTGCTTTCAATTCCACTTGCAAATCACTGTCCTGGTCTTGTTCTTTTCCTGATGCACTAGTCCACATGAGATTCAAAAGATAATATGTGAACAATTTGACACGCCAAGGTTTAATTTTTGATGGATACAACTCATTTTTTTCTCAATTCGAAGCATAAAAAGAGAGAATATTTTGAACTCTAATTTCCGATGATCTTCAGGTGTTAAACCACTTCTAATTCGGTAACATTTGTGAATCGATATTCGTCTGTGAGTCCGATTATTCAAAAATAAAACAGGAGCGGAGAAAGAAATTTTTTATCAAATTACATCAAAGTGATAAATATGTGTTGTTATTTCGAACTAAATAAGACTTTCATTACTTAAAGGTAATATTTTCTGTTTTCCTAGTTTTGTGTAAGTGTTTTTACAAACATAACTGTGTCCTAAAAACAATTTTTGCTATGTTATCTTAGCCCCAAATTTGTAAATTTATATCAGCCAATAAAATCAGCCAACGGAAAGAAGTCTAAAATGCACATTCGATTCTCTTTATTGTACTACGAAGCTAAGCAAGTAAGCACGTGTCTTAAAAGTAAATGTATGAGAAAATCGAAGTACGAATATTCTTGCTGCTTTATTTACTCTTTTTGTTTCACTAATATTGAATGTTCAGATAACGTAAATCAAAAAGGTTTGCCAAGATAATTCATAAAAGTGATTGCTGTTGAAATTTCCATTCCCTTCAGAAAGGTTTAAGAGACTTTTTCATAATCAATTCTCTGGTTTAACATCAGACTAACTTTGATTACCTTTGGCGTTTGCCGGCACTCTTAGCCTATATCACATCCATATAAACGATAGACTTCCGGACAAATCAACCCCAATCATTGCAAGGGAGTGAAGTAAGTTTTAGGCTTTCTCAATGACGTGTCTGCCCTAATATCATCTGACTATCCCTTGACTTATTATTTGCTGCAACCATCGCGTCTCCTTTTTTTTTTTCCTCCTCTCCTCGAAGATGCGCAATTAATCCTGAAGCTAAACAGGAACGATGACATTAGGAGTATATAATTAATTTCAACCATAGAATTATTCAATTGTATTAAAAGTAAGTGTGCGGTCGATTTTTTTAATGTAAAGACACGTGATCTGAAAGGCTTTAAGTAATTATAAATTAAATATTGTTATCAAGTAGCAATAATTACCAATGCTTTTTTTTCACTAGAAAGTGTTTTAAGCTAATATTATTTATTTTAAATATTATTCAATATTAGAACTCACATATTTTAGAAAGAAAGGGATCGAAATTCTTTTATGAATGTAACTTTAGTGTGTCGATTTCTCTGAGAATCATTTTTTTATTTGTCTTATTTGGGAACTTAAGCTTGAACCAACATCAATAAATTCAGATTAGATTTCATGCAACATAAACTATATTTTAAATCTACAATGTTCATTTAAAGCGTAAGCGGTCTAACCCAAAAAAAAAATCAAGATCATTACACAAAAAGATAGAGAAATTATTTTTCAGCTTCCATCATGGATGCCCATGATTTTTCATAACGCTTATTTCAATATTATTTGTTACTAACAGTAAAAACATAAATCTTTGAATTCTCTACATTGCGCAATTTCATGATGTACGGGCATTTTCCAGTCTCATCGTTCACCTGCTTTACAGTCCGTCGAAGAACTCTTCTGGCGATCTTTTTCCTGCATTATTATCGGAGAGTTTGTGAACAAATACTTGGTCTGATGATAAGTTTTCGGTTTCGAAAACGAAGGGCTTTAAGTTCGGAACCCTATTCGACCGAACTCCGGAGTGCTTTTGAGCCTGGCAAACGTAGTAACATTGCCGAAGATCAGGTGCTACACAAGTGAAACGACACGGACAAAGCAATGACGGTCCAACTGCCGACCCCGCCCTCTGAACACAGTTCAAATTATGAGATCTAAAGCATGCATCTTGCTTCAAATACAATATGCATAAACTATCATAAACACAATTATTATATAGACACAATTATTGTGAATCATCCTTTTTTCACCTCTGTAGTGAGACTTTTGAAATGTCTCGTTATAGAGATGAAACAAAAAAAAAAGACCAAAAAAAGAGTCGTTTAAAAGTAGATACACTTTAGTCAAGAAATCTAAATTACTATTCTATAACTCATGAATAATGCTAATTGTTGGCTTTTCATATGTGCTTCATTTTTAGAATCTTTTTAGCTATTCGCTTCCCCATCTCTAGAAGAGTCCATTTTCTAAATTTCTAGCTATTCTAAGTGGATATTGACTTGCTTCATGTGTTTTTCATAACTTTCAATAGTTCCATGGTGAAAAGTGTTCATTCAAGTAAGGAATTTTTTTATACAGTTGTTCGAATGGAAGATGAGTGAATTAAAATTTATATATATATAAGGTACCTCTTACAAACGTAAAAGGCAACATATATGTGAAATTGTACCATTATACTAAACAGCTTTCAATATTCTAAAACTTAAAATCACACGTTTATGGTCCGTACCAAAATATAATTTTCACTCGTCCCGCTACGGATATTCCAAACAACAACTTCGCTTTTCATATAAAATTTCGGCGACCCCGAATTTAATTTACGCAGGATGCAATATTAAAATATTTATGCACAAAGCCGAAACTGAAAATTAATTTTGAATTCCGCTTAGACTTTCGTTGGATAATTAAAAGAACTCAAAATCTGTCCACGGTGTGTCAGAAAATAATTTCTTGATGAGAGATTGTACTTGCTTAGGTTGATCTAACCCTGAAGTTATTGAAATTTCGAATAATTTATGCTATTGAAAGAATATCTTTCGATTTTCAAAAAATAGGAACCAATAGAATATACGCATAATATCGAACCTTATCAAATTTATTCCGGTTGTAAGTGATTTTATATTTATCAGAATATTTTAAAATAACGAATGAAAAACAACATATTTAAAAATATCACGTTGAACAATATCATTACAGATAACATCTCTTCTTAAAAGAGTACGCTCTATATAGGTTGATTCTTAAAAGGCAGTTCAAGAAGATTAGAATAAGTAATCTTTGCATATGAATATATAAATGAGAATGTCATAAGTGTGGGGGGACGAAACTGGTCAAAACAATTCCGTCGATGGCGAATCAAGCTCTGTCATATTGCTTCGACAGCATCAATGAACAAATCTATTGGTGCATTCTCTCGCTTACTCTTTCATTGCTCTAATGGTATTCATGTATTTTCATGTCTAATGGTATTCATGTATGGTTATAATCTTCATACATCTGAATCCATCGAAAATAAAATTAAAAAAAAAGAAACAGAGAGACTTCTCCTGCAGTATACTGGTTAGTACTACATCGCAGTAAAGTTATCGTTTTCGTACGAGGGCTATAATCAATTATGTACTTTTGTTTAGTACTTTTTTAGAAGTTTCAGTACTTTTGAGTACTAAAACTTCTTTTTACGGACGATTGATATCAATCTCTGCCACAATGATTGTTGATTATGATAGATGTATGATTCAATGCTTTGACATACGTGAATCATTTCTAATACATTGTATTGCTCATTAATGACGGGATGTGTGCGTCGCTCTCCAAATCGAGTGATATATGGGTAAATACAGTCTAACAATCCGTTTTGTGACATAGCAGTTGCTTTTCTTGAAACTGTTTTAGAGAATTGTTCAGCCATACAACGAGGGAGAAAGCCTGCTGGCCATTCATGAGGGGAGTGTTTCGACTACGGTGCATGAAGGACATGAGAAATAATCAATTCGTTGTTTATTCTGACACATACAGTTCGTACTGAACAGGTTTAAATTTTTGTTCAACACTGAATCAAGCTAACGAAACTTACAGTAATTGCAAAGTGCATTCTGAAATTGTTTACTTAACGTGGGAAATTTTATTTATCAATTTTTTGTGACTCTGATGTAATTTATTGCAGTGAAGTGTGCTGCGTATGTTCGCGAATGTTTGAAATTCAAAATCAACATTCCACATTGTATGTGTGTACATATAGTTCATGGCAAAACGAAATTATTTGGAAACATTTGTTTACAGGCTAATTCTAAAAGGATTATTAATCAATGGCATAATAAGCTTCCTTTTTCAGTTATTGAGTTTCAATTCCTATAATAAAATTTTCAAATATTTGAGAGATCACAATGCAACATGTTCTTTTTATATACATCGTATAGGAGAAAACACAATACATCGAATAAGAGACAGTCAATCAACACTTTGAGAGACTTTATCGGAAGTTTGATAGTTATCTACAATTGTGATAATATACAAAATTTCATCTCTCAGCTCGCTACGTTTCTCAGTAATTATGTTCACATGTACACAGCCCATCAGAGATGCCTACTGAGACACATAATTTTTAAATTTTACTTATTCCCATAAGATTTGCGTGCCAATTTTCATCCATCTGGCGTGTTGCTTTCATTATTAATTATCCAGTTCTCAGGCCGATATAATTTCAAAAATGTGCTTCCGCAGTAACATTTTCGATCTTGCGAAGAATTAGAATCAATTCATTCAAACATGACATTTTACTTTTAGATATAACTCTTGAAATAATGTTTCGATGTATGACGTGTTAGATTAATAATTCGATTCGATATAATGAACCCATGCTTCGGCCAATTATTTATCTAATTGATTTAAGCATATGCCGTCAACAGACTTACTATTTAATTTGCATCACGAAAACGAGAGTAATAGATTTTCTATAATACTTGTTGTTTACTTAAAAGCTTGAATTGAAAGGCTAGTTAAATTATAAAATTTTTTATAAATTGAAGTAAATTCAAATGTTGTTTGAAATTTAAAAAAAAAAGAATCAAAATTTTAATTTTGATTTTTATGCCTCGACTTGCCATTGATATAAAGGGTAGTATTTACTTGATTTTATATGTTTTTATCATGTGAGAACAGGATGTTGTTTTGGTTAGGGGGTTTTGAAGCTCGAAATGGCTTAGGCATTGAATATTGAAGCTCGAAATCGCCTAGACAATGAATGAAGCATAAATGGCAATTTTCATCATCATCTTTTAATCGCATATATTTTTTTACCTGCTTTTACCAGTAGAGCATTATTATTACGAATGCTTCTTTGACAGCAGATGCGTTTTTAAAAGGTTGACGAGAACTATGACATCGTAGCTGTTATTTCATCTTAAAATCGGTCGATCTCCAAAACTTTGCTTGCATATATATATATATATATATATATATATATATATATATATATATATATATATACAGGGAGAGGGATAGAGACCGATAGAGAAGTCTCGTGATTGTTTCAACCGGTTTAATTGGTTAATGACTTAAATTAATTAAGACAAATAATGACTTAAAAAATAATAATGTTCTCTCATGATAACTTGAAATTTGCAATCGTAGATTCCATTTTCCTTTTTTTATTATTATTTTATTTGATTTTTTCTTGCTTCACATTTATAACGGCAGAACTTTGTAATCGGTTTTTCACATTACTTTAGATGAAAGATTTAAAATTTATCATTATTCAATTAATGTAATTAAGTTTCTATTCTATTTCAGCGGTGTCACTTAATAACGAATTCCAGAAAGTATTGATTTCACAATTTCGTAATATTTGTTATAAAGAATTATATTTAAGAATTAAAATAGAACTTATCCATTTTAATGCATTCATAAAAGCCCATTTTCTAAAACTGATTTAATGAATATTATCTTTAATATATAATATATTAAAAATGGAAACTTTTGAAAGAGTTTTATTTCTATAAAGCCACATATTTGTATATTCAGTTTTTAGAAAGTAATAAAAACATCCCATATCATTTTCGGAGAATATCCTCATTTTTAAAACGAAACTACAACTTAAGACTAATTATCAGCATTATTATGGTTACATGAATTGTGTCCATTTTTTGTGTATTCTCTTTTACGGTAATCATTCATTAAACCTCAGAACAAACCTTATGGATGTAACCATCTGCTAAACTTAAATGTGTTACTTACGTAAATATATCGAAGCGAATCAAGAATGTATGTGGTATCGTGAGTCTTTCCACAATTAAATGAACTTGCATCATTTCTGTTGTCATCGCCACTCGTTCTGGAATCTTAAAATGAAAAAGTGGAAATTCGTATAGTGTTTACAGACTCGGATTCTAGAGCAAATTTTCCATTATTGTCTGGTTTGAACTAATGGAAAAGGTATCCATTTAATTTATCGTATCATTTATCGCAATAATTTATTTTAACTAGGAAATGAAAATAGATGTGTTTCTAATTAATATATCATTGAAGAGATATGTTTAAATGCTGTTTTTGAATATTTTTAAGATTTATTTTCTCCTTGAGATTAGTGTGAATTTCGAAGTTCAGGCTTCATACTATTGCAAAATGTAATTTTTTTTTTATTTTAGTCACATCACACCCTTGTACTGTTTCTAATTAACATTTTCGTTGCAATAATAAAAATATTTTCAATATATAATTTTAAAATTCTCTGTCTATAAAAGTTGTTGTTCTTTCAAAAAAATTATTATTATTATTATTTCAGAGTCGGAAGATTTCAAAATTTGGCAAAAAGAAGAATATTATTTAATTTTAAAATAAATGATATTCATCTGATGCAGCTTACAAAATGGCAGCGTTAATACGCTTTCTTCATCCGAGGATCTAGCGAAAGTTTTAACTACCCAAATGAATAAATTGTTGCCACATAATGAGTGTTGCTGTCACCAATTACCTGAACTTGTTATGGTTATGATTCATGAACCGATCATCAACGAATTCATAAACATTTTTTTATTTCTCAATTGCATTGCTGAGGCTCAAAATAAAATTTTTCTAATAGGGCAGAGTGATAAAAATTTCCTTCATTTCAACTTTGTAACAACGAATGAATTACTTTTTTACTTTACTCTGTGCCAAACATGTTTTTAAAAATGTTCAAAATATTAAACAATGGCAGAAAAATGAAGGAAAGTTTTTTAAAAATGAAACCATCGAAAGAATGTTGAAATGCACACCCTAATCTGGCTTTCACATATTGAAATAATAGAAATAAAGATTTTATTGTGGATTTTCTGAAGTTTTTCAGACGACCGAATTCTAAATTATTTATTCAAAAAATCTGCAGACAAATTTCAAACAGCTATTTTGGATATTTTGTTCTTTCTCAGAATATTTTTGTCTGGCTTCATAAGAATATTTTTTTAATTTTGCACCAAATAAGTACCATTATTTTCAATTTCACATCTTTGTTTGATTTTGTAAACATAATTCTTAGGTGTATGTATTTGTTATTTAAATATACCTACAATGTTAGCACCAAAAGATTCTTGCAATTCATGGAACTACTCTTAGTGTGTATGTAAATAGGAAATTGAAACCAAGATTAGATTTTCTTCTTATGTTTTAAATGATAAAACTTTAAGAAATCATTTCGAACTGATGCCTATCAAGTAATAATAATGCAGAAAAATAGAATATTTAGGGAATATAGATCATAATTAACCAGAAATAATGTGGCATTTCAAAATAAAAATAAATTTTACAACAATTCAGTGAATAATCATTCCAAGAAATATAAACGATATAATTGTTTAAAGAATTAAAATGGGTCATTTAGATATTAAATACTTAAGAGGGAACATTTTTTAACATAATGTCTCAAGATTTCGTAAATTGTAGTGTATTAATCCCAAAAAAAAGTTTCAGAAATTTATATTCTTCTGGGAAATATCTGCATGTAATAAAAAATTAAAAATAATGAACATACGAAACTAGAAAAAATATCTCGTAATTAGTTTCTAATATTATCTTTCACAAAAGTTACTTTATTATTAAAATGATGAGTACGAATCTCTTATGCAGAATTACTTTATCTACATTGTAATAAAAATAGGACATAAATTTATTAAAATGTTGCCAAGTCTCAGCATGCTTGTTATAAAAAGATCACTTACAGAAATTCTGAAACAAATTTCTGCAGTTCTTAGTATGTATCAAAAAGTAAACAGAAGTATCAATTTTTTTTTTATATCCTGAAATTCTTGGAAATTACAAAATGGCGCAATTACTTTTCCATATTAATCCTTCGAACTCAAATCAAAGTAATTCGTCACATTTAATGACGCAAAGCATCTTTCAAACTTTCAGTCGGATTGAATACATCGAAATATTCCTAAAAGAAATAATGAAGAAAAAACACTACCAAACTTCTTATTCTATATATATAAATATTTTTTTAAATCCGTGCAACTACTTTCCTTTTGAAGTATTCGATCATTTCGCTCCCCTACATAGTTCGGAGAGTTTTCTTCTTTTTTTTTTCTCTTATTTTTTTCTTTTTTTTTTATTTCTCTTTGTTTCTTTATTTTTATTTCTTTTTTCCTTGAGAAGAAAAACGCCCCGGGAATCGTTCGGTATTAAAATGCTGATGCTTATCTTCAGCGAAGCATCAGATGAAATCATCGCAGATCCTATGAATGATGCATAGGCGAAATAGAGAAGAAAAAAAAATATCTGAAATAAACTCTCCCACTTTTTGCTAAAAAAATAAACTTTCTGAAATATTTCATTAAAATTATTTCCTTTTATTTACTTACTAATTTATGGTTGGTTTTGTGTGGTAACAGGAGAAATTAAATTTCGTTTCCCACACAAATTAAATGAATCAAATATATATATAAGAAAACGAAATTAAAATAAACTAATTATGAAAGTTTAATAAAGCGAGATTTAATATCCGTTTGCTAATGCATTCAGTACATTTCGCATACCGAAACGTCAATAATTATTTCACTAAATGCAGTCCGAGACTGGATGATGTCACATGGAATGGATGAATATCGCATTCTTTGAGCAACTTCTTCGCACTAAGGTAAAAATATACTAATAAAATTATCCTTTTCCGGAATCGCTTTGATGTATTGTTCGTTACTGAATTGTCCATCCACACTAATTTATGTCATCTCGATCTTGTGGTTCCAGAATGATCCATTTTTTTTAATTTCATTTATGCATCTGACATGAATGTTCGTTCATGGTCTCATGGATGATAATCAGAAACATTCTTACGATATAAGAATTTAGCGATCCATCTTTCGCTTTGTTTTTGCTGAATTCAATCTCCAGAAGCCCTATAATAACTTCAAAACGATATATTTTTACAATAAATACGATTTAACGCAGACCCTCGTCTTTTTTTCAAAAACCCAATAGTTTACGTGATTCAAGGGGCGAAGATAAGAAATTCCAAAAAAGCATGATTAGAACGAAAAAGTAACATGATACTAGGAACGATTCACATTGCATCTCAGGCAATATGGAATGGATATGCTGCATGCTATCATTTCTTTTTGATATAAAGAGTATATCCTTTTTGTTTAAGTCTTCTGTATTGCTTTACAATATTTCTAACACTTCCGTAAAAATGACAACCCCTAAAGCAGAAAAAAAATATTAAATTAAAGAACTGAGGAATTAAAATTCTATTTTGTCTGAAATGTATCCATGTTTGCAATTTTTTGGAAATGTTAATCATAAAAAAATTATCCTTCGACATGATGGCGGAGCAGCAGTACTCTCCCATCCCTTCACTTTTCCTTTTTCATATATTGATGTCATAAGCAGAGTGTCTCATATTATTATTATGAAAATCCAAATCTGCATTTCGAATCTCACGCATTTCCCCACTTGAGTAACAAAATTCATTCATTTTGCTTGCTGTGAGACCACATGCAGATAAATGGACAGATAAAATCCATATACAGATAAAATCCGTATAGATTTCATCTATATGGATCTCATCTAAAATTCGATGATAATATATAGTTTTCATATAAATATTTGATAATTTCATATAAAGATTTCATTTGATAAACAGAAATAATTCTGTTTATTTAAGTGTTTCCCGGTCATTACGACGTAGGTGAAATATTTTTGACTGTTATAATTATTTTTCTTTTTGCACTTAATGTACCAAAAAATAAAAACGTGAATGTAAGCAGAGTGAGAAGGGAGCTTTCCTGTTACCTTTCAAAAAACGGGTCCATCCCCAGCAGAAAATAGTTCGAACAAACAGACCTGTTCTTCTTGGGATTGAGAACACAGAATTGAAAAAGTGGCACTTGGTCGCGAGGACGTTAAATCTAATACGAGGGAGATATTTATTGTCTAAGTGGCGAGAATGAGAAATTTCGGATGTCGTTATTTGACCGCAGTTAAATATCGTGGGAACCGATTCGTCAATTTTAAAATTATGGAAAATCAATCGATTTAAATAGGTAAAAACCATTATATTGTGCCTGTCTATGAAGCACAACCACACTTAGTATGAAGTAACAAAAATATTTAACTTTGGTAATAAGTTTTAAGCCAAATAAAATTTAGCAGCCATTGTTAAATAGCATTAGCTTTAGGTTTATTATCATTCATTTCTTTTTTACATAACGTTACTTTTCTTAAAAAAACTAAATTAATTGTATTGCTTTTGTACACATTTTGTTCTTTTTCGCAATGCAGCTAATTAAGCAAAATATCGCGCTCAGTTGCATTGATTTATAAAAAAAACGGGACTCGTTTGGGAAATCTGAAAAACTTCTCGACAAAAATCACTTCATAAGACTTTTTCAACCAACCTCCCATTTTTTTTTTTTTTTTTTTTTTTTTGCGCACTTAAAAAATAGGAACGGAACAAGGTGAAATAATGAGACATAATGAAAAATTTGTTATTAAAAATCCGAGCTTAAAAATTCATTTATTTGCTCTCTCAAAATGACTCGCAGAAGCATCGAAAAAAAACCTAAAATAACGCCATTTCTAGAATTAAAAGAAGCGTACGAAGCGAAATGGAGAGAAATCCAATTAGTCGAAATTAAATAAAAAAATAAATTGAAACACGGAAGATAATTAATTATAATTACTCCCTTCTTGCCCAAAGGTTACTTGGTCCATGCAAAAATTTCACCCACAAATTATGACTAAACAAATACTGGAGCTAAAATAACTCATAATGACGGAAAAGTAATGAGTTACTTCATTTTTCCTTCGTCACAGCGCGACGCTGTCGAAAAGAAAGCTGAAAGCTCATTTTTTCCGCTGTCTGTTAAAAAAGTAAGAATTCGGTTAATAAAATGAAAGAAGGAATTCTATATACTGAGTGTGTGTTTCAGAAAATTGCTACTCGATGAACAAATACTTTTCCACATTTTTCATTCATTTTTGCGTACGGAAATCCTTCGTCGCTTGTTCTTCATATTTTATATTTCTTGAGGCATTTTCTTTCCCAAGACAAACACCTGGAGTTTGATTTAACAAAAATTGAACCTGGATCAAATATTGACTCAATTCTTTCTTTTCTTATTACATCATTAATTGCGGAGAATAACTTGGTTTAACGTGTATGCTTTGGGTAATAAATTTTTTCGAGATTTTTTTTCCCTCCTGAAATATTTTCTATTATAAAAGCTGGTGTAATTGTATTGCAAGGATGAGCGTCAAAAAATTCCTGAGACTCATTCAAAAGAAAAAAATATCCGAGACTTTAGCACGCAATAATAATAAAAGATCATTCATAAGCAAGTAATTATCAGGAGCATGTACGTCCTTTGCGTTTCTGTGACCAGCTAGTGAAGGCACTGCATAGCGCGAGAAAATGAATCGGAAGGAGAAATTTATAGGTTGTTTAATAATAATCAAAGGCCGTGGAATGTTGTGAAAAACGAATTACTCCCTCAGTAGTGTTGGAGATTTACCTAACGAAACGCATATGTGGTCCAGTTTCCCTAAAATAGCGTCACGAAATCAGCTTATCCCATGTAAAAGAGCTAAGTTTAAATTACAAATTCCTCATTGCTGTGAATCCCTGATTGATAGACTTGTCTGGATGATATAGACAAGATCACCTTCACTGCAATGCTCTTTGGTGAAGATTGAAAGAATATTTCATTCTTTATATGCTGAAGAAAAAAATGAGAAGAACAAGTCTTTACTTTTGGGCGATGTAACGTGACACAAAAGTTTTTATGATTAACAAATGAGTTTTTCTTTCTGCAAATCTTCATCGTCATTTTTTTTATTATTATTTTTTTATTTAAATAAATTTATTTTAAACGTTGAAGAAGAAAACAATCCGAATGGCAAGAGCAAGGTTTGCCTTAACTTTCTTAACCGCAAGTGAAATTTCAGATTTAAATCCTAGAGACTTTTTATGGCTGTAGCTTTCCAAAATATATTTCATTATAGAAAAGACTGAGCTATTTTCATTGAGGATTTCTAAGGAATAGCTTTTATTACAAACAAAAGGCTAAGGTAAGTGTGTCTAGGCTGTGCATCGTAGACACACTTGGATATTGTTTCGGGCATATAAAGATAAATAATGGTATATCTTAAATTCATGAATGCATTCATTCAATAAACAAACTTTATCGAGGATTATCAATTACTTTGATTGTACTTGGCTAATTCAAATGATAAACTAGTAGCAAAAGTCTTGCTAAAAATATTAAAGGAAGCATTCATTTTCACTTTTCTGCTGATATATATATATATATATTGTCAATATATGCAATGGAGATGCAACAGGAGGCATCAATGTTTTTAAATGGTTTAAGTAATCAACTAAATTATCTAGAGGTTATATGATCTCCAAAGTAGGGATTAAGATGTGTCCTATACTTGTCCATATTGCATAATCCAGGATCCGAATTCATTTGTAAAATTAATGCAATTTCGAGCAGTATACTTTACTATTATTTCTTGTAATAAACAAACGTTTATCTTCTATTCCGTTTAATTTCATTAGCGAAGCCCTAAACAGGCATTTCATGTCGCCTATTATATTTCGTCTATTTGAATCGTTTGTTCTTTTTTTTCCTCTTTGCTTCCAGCTTAAACATGCATCTCTTTGAAGAAAAAAGAAAAAATAACAACATACGCACTTTCAAAAGAAATTACGTTAATCTCAAAAATGGAAAAATACAATAACCTTTGTTTGAAAAAATGCATTAAAAATGTAAATAAATCTATATCCTTATCTATATCCTTCATAAAATATCCGCAACAATTAATCAAGCAACTATATTTTCTTTTCTTTTTTTCTTTACATACGATAGCATTTTTTGAAGTGAATAGAAATGTCGAAAATTGAAATAAATTCTTAAAGGCCAAATCTATCGCATTACTTTCTTTCACCGTAGAGTGCAGTTAATTCTATATAAATAATGAAGCTTTTAAAATAATTTGTTGCTGTTATTTTTCAGATAATGCTGAATTATATCCCAAATCCTTACCTAAACGTTTAAATAATCTGCCTTTCCAGCATTAATTAAAATATATGCGTCTCAAATTAAGTTTACTATTCACTAATTCAGCAAATATTGGAAATATTCAAGCATTAATCATCCGATAAACACGTACAAACAACCAGATTTGTGTTGTTGTAAGCAGCCAATTGTTAATCATGCAAATTTGACAAAATAGAAGAGAAAAGAGAATGATCGAATTGGCCGCTCGCGCTTATTCCTTTAGAAGTATTTAACGGTAATTAGCATTTACCACAGCAGCGATTGGCATGGCTCTCCTGTTGCGCGGAATCGCAGAGCACCAAACAATGCGGCCGCGTCCGGGGCCGCATCAACACACTCCTGAGCGTGTTGTCCTCCGAAAGCTGCGTATACCTTTTACAAGATCATTCTGATTAAGTGCTTCCCATCAAAGAGATTATTACGTGATCACAGCTGGAAGTGAATTTAATTTTCTAATCCGAGGAAAAGTTAGGAATGAATATGCCGTTGACATCTGGTACGTATTGGAAAATACGATGGCAAAATAGCACTATGCAAGTAAAAAGTTATAATTCATTTCAGTTTTGTTGGGTTAATTCCTCATTTAACTTAACTGCACGAGGACAATTTTAGAATGGACTTTATTATTTAGCATTTATAATTTCTGATCTCCAAATTTGAGGAATTGGCAAGGAAAACATTTAAGCCGGTTTATCCACAAACTATTCGAACTTTATCTATAAATGTAATATCCAAGTAAGACAAACATAATTTTAAGAATGTTTGTTAAAAACGTGAGAAATCTTTGTTTAGTGTTTCCAAGCGAGTCATATGTTTGGCGCAGTATGGCCAAATCTGACTCTTGTACCATAAACTCCAGACTCAAAATCCAACTCAAAATTCTAAACGAGTCACAACTCGTTTGGAACGAATAACATTGTTTATCAATTAAATTCATGCTGTCTATATTACTCCGTATTCAAGGCTTTCTCATTCTTACAAGACGCATTAGTAAACATTTATGACACGAAAATGTGAATATGAATGATGCGTCGTGCAAGCATGCACAATTCAGTTTTGTGAATCATCATAGCCACACATCAAACGAAGCAAACTTGCTGCGACATCACATCTATTTTCTTATTGCCGCGCGTATCTGATTCGAAAGCTAAGTGGATACAGCGTACAATTAAATTAATAAGAAATATCCAGCTTTTTTTCAATAATTACTGATGCTGCACTCTTGAAAACATATGTTATTTCCTTAAATGTATTATTTATATAACAAATGTTTTAAATATTTCGCAAAGGTACACTTACTGCTGTGAGGGCGGAGGCAATGTACAGTGTCATCCCTTTGTCTAAAAGAATTGTTGCTTTCACCTCTCTAGTTAAAATTTCTCAATACACCTTCCCTTGAAGGTCAGTGAAAAAGAATTTTACTACGTTCTTATTTTTTTCAGTAATTCTATTTCTACTGGGCCTTTATACCAAATAATAAAAATACATTGACAGAAAGTCAAAACTCAACAATTTTAAATAAAACAATTTATTTATTTCTGCTTGAATTAATTACAAAGAAAATATAAAAAAAATCCAAAAAAATCTAAAGCTCTTCTAAATATTCTCAAACCTCCAACCGGTCAAAAAGTTTGAAATCATTTCCAAAAGCCCATATAGAAAAGAATCGGAATTTAATCAACATAGTTTGAATTTAGAAAGAGTGACGGTATTCAAATCACTAGTGGTTTCGTTTCCATGGAGTTAGACTTATGAAACTTTTGCAATTCGTTCAAGAATTATAAATGGTTGCAGAAATGGTCAATACGCAAGATTCGAGAGCGTTAGAAATTCCAGCAGGTGCATTGCATTTTTTCATTTTCAATTTTTTAATTGCATGGATTAATATTAAGCTTACATCAAAGTGAAGATGAGTAAAATCAGATTTCTTCCACCACAAGTGTAATTGTTGGACACTTGGAACGAAACAATAGAATGTGCATAAATAGGCTTGGTTTAGATCTTTGAATAATTGAAATTGTTTTTCGAAAAATATTTGCACCAGATTTCAATTAACCATATTAGCAGATCTGATCGCTTTTCCCTCGCTTTCCTCACAGTTTTGCCAATTGATTGCATAATAAGAATATTGCTATGGCAAATATAGTTTTTCAAAATGCTTTTTAGCTAAAACAAAATGCATTCTCAGAAATAAATTTAACGTAACATAAATTAAATAGCAATGTCATCTATCAAAGTTTAATTTATCACCCAGTATTATTTCAGCAATATATATATTTTGCTAATTTTTTATTTACCTCTCTAGAATATTCTAAGGTTTAAATAAAAAATTTGAATTAACTTTAGCATTAGGAAACATAATTAAAGTTTCAAAAGCATAAATATCTCTTCAAAAAGGTGAACTCCTGCAACTCCTAACTGCAAAATTAAAAATTCTTCCATATAAGACCATTAACTCTGCTTTTTAAGCAGCAGCCAAGGTTAGCTTTTGATATGCCTGAATATTTTCCGGGAAAATGGAGACTTTATTAAGATAAAATTTTTATAAGACGAAGGCCTGTTTGTGTTCTGACTTATGCTCTTCATGAAAAGTCTCATCATCTCATTCCAGCATAGTATGAGATTCAATAATAAAGATCTCTTGTAAAATGTATTATAATACTTAATAATTATCTATTTATCTAAATTTTTAATGAAATAACTTTTATAACCCTCACCATCGTCATATCAGTTCAAAATATGCGATGAAAACAGTTCTGCTGTAATTGAACTGGGAGTAAGTAGGAGATCTCATCGTTTAAGCTCTGCTGAATTTAAGTAGTCATCAGATCTACATTCAATCACACCAGTAGACTATTTATAATTTAATTCGCAAATGACATGAAAAATAGTAAAATAATTTGTAACTGTATAAAATAAAAAGGGTTAGTTAAAACTGGATGAAGCTTTTTGTTTCTGTCAGGGAACGTGGTAAGATATTTGCTTTATAATTTATTTGTATTTCAAAATAACCATTAAAATGTAATTAAATACAGTTAAATCGCATTTTTTTACTTGTTTAAACTGCAATCTGCAGTTGCTATTCCCTACGAGAATACAATATTTCAAGAGAACTATGGTCAAAACGGATGATAAATATCTTGGAATACATTTTTTCAATGATAAGGAATAAGGATTTGATAAGCCCCGTTTTAATGAAAAAAAAACTGAGAAATTTTCAATAGAAAGTAGCATTTCCAGTTGAAGAATCAACAAAAAGAATTTTAAAAATTCATATTTTTGCAAGCGTTCTTACTTTAACATACATTTATAAAATGAAAATAGTTTAAATTGCATTTGCACTTCAAAACTGCCTTGTATTAAAATGTCGCAAATACATAAGTGGGCGTTGGGAAGTACAGAAGAAAATGTCCTGAGCTAGCTTGCTTCAATAAAGAATTTCATTTATTGTCGTTTCGGAGGAGCTGCGATTTCTTCACTCATTGACTTTCACTTTGGGACGCACCATTCAACTTTTTATTTGAAGTAGAGTAGTAGTAGTAGTATTTCGACTAAGTTCTGAACACCACAGTTGTAGAGAAATAGTTCTTACACAATGTAAGCACTCTTTTTTAACATCGTTGTGCAAGCAGAAAATGAATTAAAAAACAAAGCCATAGGATAGGAAAATTCAGTTAGATCCATCCTGATGGAATGATCCGTAATACATTAAAAAAATTCTTTTTATTTACCAAAAATACCTATTTGAATGAAAAATCGCCAGTTTTCTTGTATTTATGATAGTTATTGTTTCAACTAGATATAGTAAATGATGGAATCATAATCATTGCATTCGAATGAAACAAGTTACCTTTATTTCATGCCGGTAGCTGGAAAAATTTTTGGAATACAATTAAAAATGAATGAATCATCGGCATTTCTGAAAAAGCTGGAGTTTTCAGAGAACCGTACCATACGCTTAGCATATTTTATTTCATAAAAATTCCTAAAAGCCTATTTTTTTTCTTCTTTAGGGTTCTTAGTGACAAAAATTATCGATACTGCTTGCGAGGGTTTCTCGAATATCTCATCCATCAAGAAAGAACTATTCGTGAATAACTGTCTAAGTGGCAAAGGAATTGGCTTAGTTTTTCCTGAAAATTTAAATTTTCAATTCAATCTAGAATGCTTGAAAAATATTGGATTTCTTCCTGTTCTTTTCGATCCTACAGCCCTTGAATGTTCATCTGATGAATCCTTCCAATCATTTCTTCAGCACGCAATAGGACAGCACACAAACGTTCAAAGAATTGTGATACATATTGAACTTCAGTTTTCTGCTTAATGAAAGGTGCATTACGTTTATTTATAACAATGAGGAGTTAGGTGAGTCACTATTGAAGAAATACATCGGTGGAGAGTTTAGGAAGTTTTCGTAGTATTCATTTATGTCACGAAATTCTAACAACAACTTCAGTTGTCATTACGAGAAAAATATAGTAGTGCATCATTTTGCCAAATGAATGACTCCGAAGTGTTATCTGAAAGCTAATTTAAATTCAGATCCATTTTAAACTCCAGTCAATCGTATTCTTCACAATGTCATTTTACATATATATGTAGTTTTTAGATTTCACGGAATTCTTTCGCAATGCTCCGAGATACATGAAAACAGTATTGCGTCGTTAATCGGTTGCGAGTTGCTCATATTTTTAGTTATGGGGTCACTCTTTGTCCTCTCCACCTCCGAGTAATCGAGAAACTCAGTCAAAAGGGAATTGGGATGGCAGTTGAAAAACTCATAAAATCCTATTCAAAATCTGGTATGAAACCAATTTAATAAAAATATATATGCTGCAATTCTAAAAATCGTAAAAAAACGATAAAAAAATTTTTATGGAAAAATAATTTTGCTGACACTTTTATTTTGTTTACTGACTGGCAAAGTATACGATAGACATGGTCACAGAAATCAATTTATAATTTGTATCCTCTTTCTACCTTTTATTACTAGGAAATAGAAATCATTTAGAGAGTTTTTTTTATAATTTACTTGTGCTCGTTACTTCTGTCAGAAAATCAACACATTTAAATGAACTTTTATATTATTTTTTCACCAGTTTCTTAACACTGCTTTTTTATTAACAAAAAAAATGAATAACATTGACAGGAAAAAAATGTATTAAGTTTTTTAGCAATAATTATGCAAAAAACTATTACATACATAAAAATCATTTAATTTTCCTTGAGTAAATATATATCTTCTACATATACTTCTTATTTTATCAAATATAAATTCTCTGCTTTATTTTATTTCATGGAAAGAGTAGTTCGACCGAAATAGAAAATTGCTTCGCTTGAATGACCAAAAATTGGATGGTTTGGCAGAAAAAAATAAAATATAATTTCTACTTGAATAAGTTGAATCAAAGTTGTATTAATTTTTTAAAAGGCGAAAGCTATTAAATTGCAATTCGTATGCTTTCATGGAAAATAATGCCATTCCTTGCATAACGTTACCTTTTTCCCTAATGTTGATTAAAAATAATCCAACCGATACAGCAAAAAAGTAGAAAGAAATTAATAAAAAAAGTGTAATGTAAAGAATCTATAATCATTGCCAGTACGTTAAGAAGGATTAATACATTTGCTTCCATTCATATTATTATTATAACCGCTTTTTTCCCAGCTCTTGAATCAAATATTTATAAGTGTGGTAACACAAAATGCATTTCTACAGCATACTCAAATTAACATATATTAATAATAATGAACTGACTTCAACCGAAAGTGAATGAGTTTTAATCAAAATCAAGGAAAAAATATAGTATGTTAATCTTAAAAATTGGAAAAAACAGACTAATGCAAAACAGTGTTAATAAAAGAATGAGAAAGAAAATATTATTGCTACGAAATTTCCCGGGTTCGTTTGGATAGTGGGAGTTATATGGTGTGAAGAACACTCAATCACCAGGCGGCCGTAGAAAATAAAACAACGACGTTTATTTACACGAAGACACACAGGACAACACAAAGACGATAACTATATACAGCACAGAAAACGATTATCTTCAGCTGAGACGTGCAGCATACAACAGTATACACAGCAGCATACAACAGTATACACAGCAGCATACGACAGTATACACAGCAGCATACGACAGTATACACATCAGCATACGACAGTATACACAGCAGCTCTACTCCGTCGCTGCTCCGCTAGTCCCTGGAAGACGAATTCTTCACCGTCTCTTCCGACTACTCTTCGACTCCACTGGTCCACGACTCAATTCACCACTGGTTCACAACTGCCCGGCAGCTGCGGGTGCTTCCTTTTATAGGTCTCAGGAGGCGGGGCTAGAAGCCTCTCAACCAATCAGGAACGTTCGAGGCGTAACTTCGTTCCTACTGGACGGTCGGGAAAATTCTCGATGTTTCGGGTATAATCTATTTTGGCTCCAAAGTCGCCAAATAGTCGCCAAGTCACCAAATGGTCACCAAACTCTGGGACCTCCCATGGAACCAACTATGCAGGAAAGCCGCATCACAGATTCGTAACATTATTTTTATTGTTGTTACTCAATAAAAAGAGAGCATCAATATGTTATTATTGAATGCTCAAAATAATTGTTCTATGCTTTGTAATTGGCTGGATATATTAACAGATATAGCCTGTCGTTAATTTGGGTTAAAACGATGACGTGCAAATTTTTTAAAAATTTAATAAAGGAGCTTTTAAAAAAAATGTTATCTTGAGAATAAGCGAAGCTTTAAAAATATTTTTAAAGAAATTAAAAATTAACCAATGCTGGAAAATTCCAAATGCTTTTTATAGGAATAATATGAATCAATAGAAAGTCTATCAAGAAAGATTTATTACTTCGAAAATTCAAAAATGTTTAACGAATTGTCAAAATTTTGTAAGTTGTTTCACAATATTTGCTATTAAAACTGGGAGAAAAATCCATGTCAGGTCATTTGGATTTAATTCCAACAATTATACAAAATGCTGAAATTTACTTAGTCTTTTTTAATTTAAAAAAAAAAGCAACCATTTGAAGATCAACCTTCTAAGCCCGTCGTTGGTTAGTGCGCCGATTGAGCTAGATTTACTCCATATTGACAGATGTTTAGAGTGTTTATCAACAAATATTGATTCAATATCGGAATTAGATTTCAGTAATGCACGAAGTACTTTTGCTTCTCTCCCATTCGTTTGCTTCATAGTATTTGAAGGTAAAATTAAAATAAAACTCATTTAATAGTTGGAATTTTCAAAAAGAATAAAGTATTTATTCGTTCCCTTTTTATAATCATTACACCCGAACTATTTTGTGCTAACGTAGAAAAGTAGTTTTCAATTCAAAAAAAATATTTTTTTAAACCTTTTAGTCAAGAAATCTTTACTAAAACACTCTTTGCGTTCAAAGGTAGGTAAAATCCCAATAGTTTTTTTTTTATATATTCTAGTCTAACATTTTCTATAACATACAAAAAAACTGTAATTCCAGTTTTATTTCTGGAACTCATATCTTTGTTTTTCAGAAATTCTGATCTTTATTAATTTTTGTGCAAATTAAGCATTATCTATTTCTTCTGACAATTCATTTTTTACTTTTATATATGTATAGTATTTTTCTATTATTTTGAAACTATAAGAACTTCCAAATTATAAAAGATTAATAATTATCAAGATAATTAAACGATAATCAACTAAATAGTTTCGATTGCAATTGAAATATTTTAGAAAGTTGTGCAATATTTCTGTGGAGTTTTAAATAATTAAAGAGAACTATCATTTTATAATTATTGTTTGTTTCGCCCTTTCATCTTAGCCTCTAAACCTGGTTGCCTTAATTATGTTATTCACATAATTGTGTGTGTGTTTCTGCATGTTTGAGCGATAGTATGTTAAGAGACATGTGTGTGTAACTCCAGCTGTGTTCTCTTAATATCATTCTCATTATTTATCGAATACAAACAATGAAGCAAGCGTTAATAGAAATTGTTCATTAATCTAGGATAAAATTATTTAACAATTTTAACTAAGAACAACAAATTAAAGAAAAATTAAGTTCAGAAATCGGTTTTTTAAAAATAAAGAAATATACTCAGCCATGATTACGTGGAATCTGCTCCCATTTATCTTCTTAATCCATAATTTCTTCACAAATTCACACCGAGCACAAACTTTCTGACTCGGCTCGGCCTGATTGAATGAACGGTGAGTAATCAGTGCTCAGTGGGTTCGCATCATTTAATATTCTCCCGTTTATTAATCTTCAAGCAAATTATCGCGCCAAAACAATTCATTATTCATGAAATTCAGAAAACACAAGATTTATCTGCATTTACTATGCAGAGGCCTGTAGAAAGATGCTCATCAAATAGAAGATTTCATATTTTTAAACATTTCATCCTGAAAGATTTGCGTGGCGAGGCAATTAAATTTTCCAACAATCCCTGTTTTAAAATGAACTCATTTCAATTTTATAGTTAAATCAGTTAATTATGCTGATAATTCAACTTAGAAATGAACGGATGAATAGGAAAAATATATACAGTAAAAAATCACGTATTAAAATTATTTCAGAGGTGATGTTCTTTAAGCAAATTGTTTATTAATCTCATCAATTTTCCAGAGAGTTTTATAGGAATGTAATTAATTCAGAAGAACCAAATGTGCACAAAGAATTATTACATAATTTCTTATGGATCATATTTCGTTCTTCAATTCCTTATAACATTAGCATTCTTTACTAAAAGGTCCAAAAATCGCTTCTATTTTAGCTGAAAGAAAGAAAATAAGCAAACACACAAATGCATTTTCAGAATCTACTTTTCGAAATTATATAAATATATGGAAATTCACGTTTCCTGTTTCTTGATCTTGATTTTATTGCTATCCCTTTTTCTTCATTGAGAAGGAAATCCGTGTAAACTTCTGGTATTCTTTTTTTTTATCTTTCATCGCTACTATCTTAATGCCTAAAAGAAGTAATAGGCGGAAATTTACAAATCTCAATCCTTCCTGTATTCTTCTTTGTAAATTGTTCGTTATGCATTGTTAGAACAGTGTGCGATATTCAAAGGTACTCTAGAAATGCATTAGAAAAGTACAGAAGACTTGCGTTTTGGACTGATTAATCAAAACACAGCTTAGAGACTTTAAAAGCGAATGATATTTTTTTTTGACTTTATTAAAGGATTGACTTTATGCAAGGAAATATTTATTAAAAGGATTCTATTAAAATGTGATAAATTTAACATAAAAATCCTTTTTCACTAAAGGCCAAAGGGATCGATTGAAAGATATTTGTTGCCTAACGTTGGACTGTAAAGGCATATTAAAGAACCAGTGGTATTTTTTATAAGTATCATTTGCAAAGCCCATCAGTCAATGAGTTTAACAAAGCCCATTTCGTACCTTTTGCAGACATTCTACTAAAAGATTGAATTTCATATATTTTTCGATAAAATGCAAGTATGAGCCACTACTACGAACCAAACAGATTCAAGCAGAGCGTGAGTCATTTACATTCATGACGATTCTTAACAAATTTGAAAAATCACTGAAAGGTAACTGATGTGATATGTTAATCCAACGTTTCCATCTACTCAGCCATTACCGAAATTTGTCAACTCATTGAATGTGTGATTGGGAGAGAGGCTTTGGATAAATCCCTTAAAATGAGCTATTTTTCAAGAAAGGGCATAACGTGTATCCTAGCGCATTGAAACTAAATTGGTTATTCATAACTATAGCCAAGAAATCTAGTACAGGAAAATAGAGTCATCATTTTTATCAGTTCACATCTAACACAAAAGATCTGAGGAAGCCGAAAACAGTTTTGAAAGAAGATGAAGAAAAGATTAGCCTGATGTTCCCCAGAGAAAATAAGAGACCTCCGATGTTTTTGTCAAACTCTTGATATAAAATAATGAAATGCGCAATTATGTTGCCAAGTGTAATATCAAAAATTATATATCTCTACTTAAAAAACAATGCAAAGAAAAATACTTATGAAGTCTCAAATTCGAGAATATGTTTATTAATGAATTTTTGAAAAACTCGACCCCACATAAATGTATTTCAGATGTGAATACCACCACTCATTTTTGTATAAATTCTATCCGTTATGGTAAATTCTATCCTATTTTAATTAAATAGGATTTTCAGTTTTAATTTTTAAAACGTAGAAGTTTTATTTGGATTATTTAGTTTACTCATATATCTTTATTTCATTGGATGTCCTATTGTCAGATCAGCTGTGATCTTGTTAAAAAAATATGAATTCCATGATTCTAATGAAAATTTCCAAAGATAGCTGCTTACGCGAATTATTAAACAAATTGAAAATCCACAATGAATATTATAAACGTATTTAAGTGAATATTCTCAGAAAAAAATAAATTTATTAATTAAATAAAATTTAATATAGTTACAATTTACCGTAGTTAATTACCTTATGCGGTAGACTTCAATAAAAAATATTTTTGAACAGTAATCATTGAGAGCATTTTTCAGTTGATAATAATTGAGGAATTCTTTATTTCGAAAAGAAAGCAAAGTCTACTAAAAATGCTTTCATTGCAATAAATATGAGACATCATTTGTTTCACCACCGTACTTTTTGGGCTTTATGGCTCGTTATTAAGAAATATATTTCCCGATACGATTTCATACTTCAAAATTCATATAAATTTTAAAATGAATGTGTCACAAAATTAGAATATCAATAAAATTGCTTTATTAAGAATCTATCATTCTAAAATACTGAGAAATAAATAAATATCATATTTTTTTTAAAAAATATTGCATGAGAAAAATAAATTATATTTTATTTCAATATTACATTGAAGAAACGAAAAAACGGATCATTTAAAATATTATACGTGTATATCACTAAAAGTGCATTTTACTTTCGTTCTGTATTGAAAAGAAATTTAATTCTCAAGTAAAATATTACTCATTTCCTTCATTCCAAATCTATTCAAGAAAATAAGTTTCAAGAATGTAGATAAAATCCTAAAAGTGGATCACTTTCTTAAGATACAATAAAATTTAGCTTTATTTCGTTGATCATTTCCTGATTATTTGATGATTTTCCTTACTCCTGGAATGTGGGGTGAACGCGGCAAATGAGAAAGGCAGATGCGCCTTTCAGGAAAATAGAGTTGAAGAATAAAAACTGACCAATAAAAAAAATATTTTAGTGGATTTTTAATTTAAAGCCATTCAAAGCTAATTTAAGATATTTTTCAAGAATAGCAATGAAATCTATTGACAAATCAAGAAAGGCGCTGCACGCACCAAATAAGCACCAAGATAAGCAAAAACTATCAGGGTTTCAATCAGAAGTTGCTTTGGGAGTTCTTGGACGAAGTATCTAGTTCACCGCATATTAATATGTTATCATGCACACTGCAGACAAACTATTTCTGCTTTTCATTCGAATGACATCGCTATTGCAATCCACTACGAAACACGGGGCACAATCATTCTTTTTCGTCATTTAAAACAAATGGGGCATCTTTTGACTCGTTATTTTTTAGGTATCACTGAGCAATAAAAGTTTTAAAAAACAAAGAAAGAGATAAACGTATCTCGATTAAGTTAAGAAAGCAGATTTGAAAGAAATCCTATTACTAAAGGCAGTGAAATCCACACGGTGCCTAGTTTTAAACTTACAACCCCTAACTACAGCGCGCAAGGTGATACATCAAAGCGTTGTCATTTTCTCAACTGGTGTGTGAATTCAAAAACTGGTGTGTGAATCTCAAACTCAAGAGAGTAGGCTCACAGGAGACGCAGTGCCTTTGAAATCCTAACAGCTGGAAAGTGCGTCTTGTATCAAAGTCCACTCGGCTCCTGAAACGGCTCTCTTCCAAGATATTTGCTCTCTTTGAATGAATCCGTTGCACTTCAAACATGTCAATTTGCATTTGAACCTCGGAAGAATAAGTTAACATTTTAAAGTCATGAAATAGATGAAGCGACATGCGAGTTGTAAGCAGTAGCGGCGAGTTGCCTATTCAGCTTTACTCCAGAGTGATGGCGCACGCTTTCTAATCTCTCTCTTGTGTGCACGGCACAAGGAAGCCTATTGAAGAATACCGCCATTTACGCTAAAAAGGGGCATTTGCAAGCATTTCGCTTTTATTATTTTCTATATTTTTAATCAATAAAATAGTTCGTAATACTTGATCGCAAATATTAGGAAATTTAAAATGTAACATTTCTCAAACTGATTTCTTCATGACACCATCTCTGTGACAATCTGTTCGTCTGAAAATTAACATTACAATGTATGGATAGTATACATTAAAACATCCACTTGTCAACGAACTTGTGAAGAAGTGAATGGAAGAACGCGTTAGAAAATCTCAGCCCTACAAACATGAAACATGTTTAGTTAAGTAAAAGAGTTTAATAATGCATTTTATAAAGAAATTTAATAAATAAATAAATTGTCAAGCTCGTTTTCCTTTTTAAAATGAAATGCTGAAAAAGAGAAATGAATGCGGAAAGTAGTATAAGATATTTGACGAAATAAAATCTAGTGAATTTATATCCGAATGACAACATATAGAACTGAAAGACGGCTTTTCATCAAATGTGAATGAAAACTTTTCCATAAGCAGAGGCGTATGTCTTCACTTATTAAGAACGAAATAAAAATGATCCGTACTAATAAATGAATCTTACCTTTATTCTATATCTCACTTTGATAAGAATTTCTCTCAAAAGATTTATAAATTTATTCCTACTTATTTTTATCTGAGGAATTGATTTTATGAAAAAAGAAACTGAATTGATAATTTATCTCTGTCTCATTTTTAAATCATTTACGTGTCTAGTGGAAAATTATTTCAAATGCATTTATTCTCATTTCAAGTATTTTTCATTGAATTAAACGCTCATTCACTCTTTGCGCTTCATTTTAATCACTTAAAACTCATCTAACTAAACAAGCACAATCACAGACCTTTTTCTCTACTTATTTAATTCGTTTCTTAGTTTCAAAATCAGAGATGACTTTTAAAAACTTCCGGGTTTTATCTTTAATGACAAAACGGTGCGTTCATCCTCGTTTCCAATTTAGAATGAAAACATAAATGGAAACTAATCACGAGTTCGAACAAAAGGAATAAAGAGGAACGTGAGAAAGAAGAACAGTCTTTTGGAATGGACGAGCGAAAATCTTTTATTTCGATAGTAGTTCGTTTTTACCACCCTCTTCCATAAACAGTTTCATTGTAAAATTTTAGAGGAACAGAATCAAGAGTTCTAATAAAACTGGATTTTGCGGGATTCTCATTTCGAGAGAAATATTTAAAACAATGGCTTCAAACGTCCGCGGATTCGTTCCATTCTGAGAACAAGATTCAGCAAGTTTTGCTTTCGAAAGTTCTCATAACTGAAATGAATGACAAAACAGCAAGATTAAATAAACAGCAGTCGCAGGTAACAATGACATTTTGATGCACTTTTATTCAATATATAGACAACAAAAATTCAGTCATTCAGATTTAACGAATTCAAAATGGCACATCGTCGATTATCGTTTTCTATTCTTAGTGTCGACACAAGTAAGAAAAATGCATACATAAAACAATAGTCGAAAGTGAAGTGTGAATTCAAATGAAAGTGTGTGTGTGTTTGACGGACTGGACCTAGAGTTGCCAAATTTGACCCAGATACAATTTTCGGGTAGAAATGAACATCTCGAAAGGATATTTAAAAAATTTAAATTAAATTTAATAAAGTAGATTTTGATGTTTTTTAGCGATCACTTCCGAAACTGTACCCGCTTGAAAATAATTTTTACATCGTTTTAAAGTCTGAAAAATTATATTTCCGATGATGCCAACATAGTTGGAGGAAAATTCTTTAGTCCAAACATAATGAGGTGTTTTAAACATCTTTTTCGGTACATCCCACATCAATAGTTTCAGTGTTGTGAATAAAACTCAAAACATTTTCATTGTTTTTGATCAAATAGTTGATTGCTTGATTTTCTTCTTTTGTTGAGGGATTCTGTTTAACGAATAAAAATGGAAGTCACGATATACGGCTAAACTTTGAGGACTGATGATCCAGATATAGTAGCGCTATGACACCAAGGAACTGGTCTGAAGTAAAAGATTTCATATATAGAACATATGTAAGACTATTAAAATAAAACGGCTTTAAGGTCTAACAATCTGAGGAAATCGTGAATGTTTGTTTTATCAAAACAATATAACTGAAATTAAATCCAGCCAATATCTATGGGTGAATCAGCTGGCCGTCATAAAATCAAGGTAACTTGCTGAAATTTTTTTTAAAAAATTATATCATTAAATGAAGAAATTCTGAATATTCTAATGACGAATCATCATTTCATGTAAGGATTGAACGCACACATTATTGACGCTTCCAGTTCTTTATTCGTTGGCCGGCATCCACTTCCAGCTGTTTCAACAATGTCGGCTTTTGCTTTTAATTTTATTTTTTATGCGTATAAGTGAACTTTTGCGTATAAAATTGTGATCAATATTAAAGCTGCGCCACAGAATATATATAGCCTTATATTTATTCTGTTTATTCTATAAATAAGCTTTCCTAATGACGTCAAGTCCCATAATATCATACGGCTGTTAAAAACGTAACTCAAACTAATAAGCAGAAATTTGCTTCTTTAAGTTTCAATAATATTATGTTTGGAAAATGTTTGATGAAATTAGGAATTCAGCCTGAATTTCGATGTAACAACGAAAATTATTATAACAATAAATTATATAATAATTATTATAATATTATTAATAAAGATATTTGTCAATTTTAAAATATCGTGAAATCATTTTTGTATCATAATATTTTTGAAAGTAATATATGGGAAACGAAAAAATTCGCTTAGTTTTAAAACAATTATAAATTTAAAAAAAAAAACTCCGATGTGAACATTCATGCACATTGATGCTAACTGCATTTCTAAATCCAACGTTCTGGGTTGCCAGACACCAGCACACATTCTCCTTTGTTATTAATAGAGATTGATGCGATGTGCAAGTTTTGACATCAAAAAATGCATATTTTTTAGATTCTCTTTCAGAAATTGTGGCTGCCACAAAGCACATTTTTATTAAGAAAATTATTTTCTTCAAGCTGTTTCTTTAAATCTATAAAACTTTAATCGTATTTTAATTTCTGTTTTATTGCGTTCTTTTTATAAGAATTATTGTTTCCTCGCTTTCGTTTTAATCGTTTATTCTGTTGCTTGATAATTTTTTTCAGAATCCTGCTCCTACCCACGAATGCACTTTCGTTTTTTGTACAATTTTCAAATGTTTATTGAAAAGAAATTTCAATGGCATTTTCTGAAATATGGAATGAGAGCTGGCAACTGCGCAATCGTAAGCGGAAGTAAATAGTGACAATCTTGAAATTGCTCCAAATAAAACTGAGAAACCCACACAGATGACATCGTTGTGGCATGATTTAGCATTTCGTAAGAGTTGCTTAAGATTGTAAGATAATCCTGCCCTTTAAAAAAGGATGCTGTTTGCATATTCAGATTTTTTTTAAACTCTTAGAACTCAACTTACAGAGGAATTATGTGCAATCATGCTATGGGCAAATTCCTGATTACAAGCAGAAGTGTTCAATAAGATATATATAAAATTTGACTTATAGAATTCTTAAAATTTTCAACTGCTTACTCAAAGATAATTGGGTAATATAAATGTTAAATATTGTTTTCATGGATTCGTTGGCATGTTGATATCAATATATAATTATTTAATATCTTGCGTTGAAAAATTAATTTTAATTTGAACCATTAATGCAGTTTATAATGATTTATTTGCAGGCATTGAAGGGCAAAAAAATTTGAACACAATGAGAAACATAAGCGGCATTCTGCCATCCAAGAACCGTGATCACCAAATGAAGAATGCAGAGAATTATGGATCCGATTCTCGATTCCACCTAAACAGCTGGCTATAGGAACCTAGCGCGCTTCAAACATGTCTCGTCTATGAAATCAGCTTAAAGATAGCATGTTGTGGAATGCACGAAAGTTATGATAAAAATCAAATCACAGCTCGGAGCTTTTAGACCCATCCAAAACTAGTCGTCGAATTGCTTCGATTTAAAGAAAATGTATTTTGGATATTGTTTTCTGCCTTAAAAAAGATGCATAATTGCAGTCCCATTTCTATTACTAAAATATTCGGGCTCAATATTAGTAGAAGATAACTGTTAGGAATCGATCGTCAGCCCGACTCGTCATCTCGTTGTTATAAAGTTTGAAATGAAAGGTAAAATGACCTCGTTAAAATTCTCATTTTTTGAATCTCTTTAGATATTTCAGTCAATGAAATCTGTATACAAATACCTGATCTTAGAGAAGCGAACAAAAATTGAATATTAAAGAGCATTTCGCCTAAAAGAAAAGGTAACTGTTCTGTAGAATTTCCGAAAGCAGTTATTCAGCGTTTCGAAAAAAGAATGAAGACTAATGCCATATTTCTGATATTTTTAAAAGAAATGAATATACGACCTTTTAAAAATTATTAAAAAACATTAGAAACTTTTTTACTCTTAAAAATATAATACAATTCATTTTCAGGTAACAGCTAAATCTCGTAACTTTTTTATGTCTTGCAAAATATTAAAATGGTGTCGATTTTGTGGAGTTACATGATGCTAGTAACATGCAAGCCATCTAACTATAATCATTTTTGAACTAAGTTATGAAATCGTATCACTGATTCTCCTAATCGAAACCTAGAGTATTCAAGAAATAAATTGGTTTGGGCCCATGAACATGAACTAACATTGCCAAACAACACTTTTTAGTGGACGAATTGTGTTTCAATCAAAATTAATTCGAATTTAAATAAAAATTATTTGAATCTCATTGTTGAAAGGGAGATATTTTAATATACAAATTTTAGTTTATGTTTCATAAATAGTAATAAATAATAGGAATGAAACTCCCTAGCAGCATAAAAGGGTGGTTTCTTTTTTCTTTTTTTTTTTAGTCATTAATAAGCACATGAATAGGAAACGAAACCGCTTGAAAATATAAAAAGGAATAAACTTTTCAAATTTAGAAGGTCCTTAAACGCTGATAAAATTCGATTCATTTTTCAGCTGAGGAATTTAACTCATTGAATTATTATGGTTGTTTTCATTATTAATTAGTATTTCCATTCCGTACACATGGAGTGAACCCTCGCCATAAATCCTTCACTATTTTCTTTTTCATTCGTTGGAATCTACATACTTCACGGGTGAAACTTTTTCTTCCGAAATTGAAAACTCGAGGACACTCTTGCCAAGTTTTGCCTTCCCCGCTCGGTGTATTTTTAACAGCTGTTTTCAAAGCAAATTAATACCGCCTTGTCTTATTACGTATTTATCTAAGCATTAGTAAGGAAACACTAGTGATCCAATTCTACTTAGAAGATCTATGACTGTCGCTCTGTAAGTTATTATGCAGGAGTCATAAAAGGGTCTTTTATAATATTTACCAAAGGATATTCTTAAGGATGGGTTAGTATCACTACACAAAACGCATCCCAAATTAAATTTCTAAGGACAGCGTCGTGACTAAAAATTGTTTATTTTTTTCAGTCACAGGAATATAATCCATTTTTAATAGCTTAATAAAGTTTAGAATTGGATATCTTTAAGTAAATATATTTGTCAATATACGCATTCTCTATTAAAATCAATTCGAAGAAAAAATTCGTTTTCTGTTTTCCTTTATTTTATTTACGTTAATGTCTTCTTAAACTGCGTTTAATGCTTCCTAAAGAGAAAAATTCCAAACGATTCTATTATCAGTGCACATGTTGCAGTCAATAATCTTAAACAGTCACTATTGATAATATCCAATTAATTGCATAGATCTAAACAAATAAGAATAATAAAGAATTAATCCTTTGAATTATTTTGATGTACCACTGAAACGGTAGAATCCTTCATCCTTAAAAATTCCTTGATAATAAAATATAAGTGAAGGACGAATTTATTTCGAGAGCAAAGCGCATGCGCAATCCATTCCTCCTACTGCCGATAAGTCTAACTCATATTAGAAGGTGATATGTAAGCGATAATTTACTAACTACCCTCGTGATCATCACCCCTTAATCATAAATTACCCTCGTGACTTGGAAATACCCACAAGAGTATACTATAAAAGTTTTAAATTTCATTTTGGGGCATATTTTATTATCATCAACTCTTCTACACTTTTTCTTCTCAGCGTCAATTTCCAAGCAATGGCCGAGCGGTTAATACGATTCTCCATAAAACTATTTCATTTGCACTTGTTCTTCTCGTCTGAAATTCTGGCAAATTCTTCCTACAAAAAGAAATATCTATCCTAGAAAAGCAACAATGCACATTTATGAGGCGCAATGACAGTCTTAACTAATATTGTTCAAGAAATATGATTATATAGGCTTCACAATTTTAGTAGAAAACTTAGGTGATATTTAGGTGATGCGAAAATGGATTTAGAAAATGGAGAACACTTCCATATAAACCTTTGCCTCAGATGCATCATCAGTGACGGGAAATGGGAGCATAAGTAGGATCGATACAAAAAGCAGTTGATGTCAATGTTGATAATTTTGGAAACAAGTTATGACTAATAAAGTTGTGAATAAGTCTTCCGCTTTTATTTAAATGTATCACAAATGTATTGTATCATTAAAGTATTTTTTGAATAATTTTTCCATCATTTTCTTTGCAATTCCAGGATCGGTATTAGAATAGGTTTTGCTTCTATTCTCTGTAGTATTCATTTAAATTCATTTGTTTTTATTGCGCAAAATATACGAAATTAAACAGAAAATTATCCTACATCAAATAAATATTCTAAAATTCAATTTAAAATTTGAGCAACAACTTGTCTTATGTTTTAGCAATGTAGCTGATGCATTTACAAATTGGTTGCCTAATTCATGCGCATTCGTCAAACATGAATTTTTTTAAAAATATTTTCCGAATAAAATTTTGATAATTTTTTATTTCAACTTTAAAAACTGCTTGTTACTTTCTAGCTATCAAGATGGCGAACTTTTGGTGAGCTTTTCGAAAACTGTCTTGCTGCCAAACTAACCTTTCGTCTTATTGCATCTTCTGTGAAGAGCAAAATAGTAAATCTTTCTGAGTCATATTTAAGGAAGCAACCAACTGGTGAAGAAACAAACACCTATCGAATTTTAAATGTCTGTTACTGGTAGTTTAGGGGATTTTCGCTTTTATATATATTATCACGAAAAAAGAAGTCATGAAATGATTTGGCTTATTTTAAAGGGAAAAAAAATGGCAACAAACATGCTTACATTCTTGTTTCCAAGATAAGCATTATCATAAAATACATTCCAAAGAACGAAAGCCCGCGCAGCTTCTGGTATTTTTTAGTTTCTCGAATATATATCATAGAGAAAGTATAGTATTCGTCAAAAAATTCGAACTCGAGATTTTGACGTTCGTTTTCTTTCGTTGTTTGTGTTTATAAGAGCAAACTGAATCGTGATATGAACCAGTCCTATTTTTCATTCAATCGAATTTCAAAGTAAAGGACACAATATATTTCAATAATAACTTTTGAGAAATAGTTTTGCGTACACATTGAAAAAAACCAGATTGAAATGCAATGAGCGTCTTTTATTTATCCATAATACTAAAATAAATGCCTGAACTGCCACAACAGAATTTCTGTATAACTAAAGAAACGTGTCAAAATGAATTATGCATCATAAAAAAGAAACTGGTTTCAATGTGAATCGCTTACGCATAAAAGAAAAAGAACGCGTTCATTTAAATGAGCACCAAATGAACGACTAAAACGGATTTTAAGCATCATATGCACAAATATGAGGTCTTTACCTTCTTTAACTATATTTTCTTAACTTTAATCTTTATGATTGAAATTAAACTGGTCTCAAAAAGAGACCAATCACTAGAAATAAATCTTGTCGATAATTTTTGTCTTGCAAACGGTCATTAAATTAATTATGACTCCTTCACCTACTTTGATCACTTTTCCGATTCCGAATGGAATCGGCTATTCGGTCTCGGTGACGGTAACATGATTTTTTTCACCGGCTTCGACAACAGCACCGGAGTACTTAGTTTCTTGGCAAATTGCTTACGTGCCAAAGCTTGTTGTATGTAGCTACCGAATTAGCGCGTATTTACCCATCTTCCTGGCGAAGGGCCTTCAATCCGATCTCACGAATCAACGCCTCGGACCTCCCAAAGAAATGCAGGGAGGAGGGCGTCCATCTGACCAAACAAGAGCTGCCACCAGACAAAACTAAGTGTCCGTGATTGTCATTAGCTCGGAAAGGGTCTTTCAGGTTCAATCCAAGAAAGTGCAATTATTTGCCTTCCTTTAAGAGTGGAAGGTTTGCTTCGCTTCTCAGAGAGAAAGAAGAAAGGCGAAGAAAAAAAAAAAGCATGAAAGATGACAAGGAATGCCCATTTGCGCACCCTCTCTTTCTCTTTCTTTTAGTTGCTTCTTTTATTTTCTTTCTTCGATATTTTTTCGCCTTCGCCATTGCGTCACTGTATCTGATTTTTTTTTCCCTTGACAGTGCCAGAAGTCAAATATTTGTGAACTTCTGACAGTGTGCAGCATATATTTGTCACAGAACGCGACGTGGCTTGGATTTATAACGCGGCCAGAATTTGTTTTCGCCCTGCTGTGTTCGAATTAAAAAGAATCGAGGGCGTTGCGGCTTCGCGTTTTAAATTGATAATTACGGTTACGGCGAGAAATGGGGAAGTTAAATTCGCGAACATTCGATATTTAAAAGCATTCGGTGGAACGTTAGAAGGACAAATAAAAGAATGTCGTTCGAGCAAACATAGGTTGAAGTGTGCGATAGAATGTAAACATGAATGGCGAGTGCTATAATTATACATATATGTTAGGAATTTCAAATGTAATTAGAGTTATCATAACGATGGGAATTAAATGTATTTAATTGAACTATCGGAATTAGAAATAAACATTCAAATAAACAATTAAAAGAAAATCAATGTATATTTTCATGTGTTTTGATTACGGAAAATGCAAAAATGATGTCGAAATGTTTCTAAATAAACAAAATTCTGATATTCGAACACAAATCTCATTTTCTCGGCATGGCTTATTAAGCTTAAGAAGCTTACATATACTTTTGTCATAAATTACTTTTTTTCCTTTCATTTTCCTTTCACTGTGATTTTTTCTATTAAAAATGATCTCGCTTGATAGAGAAGGTACCACTTTTTTTTATCGAACAAATATGTCATTTTCTTAAAGAATTTATATTTATTTTTATAGTGTGTAATGATTTCAAGAAAATTCCGTTTCATCAAGAAAACAATGTTTCGTGTAAACGACCATTTACCAAAAAGAAAATCTATTCAGTAATAAATGAAATATTAAATGCACTTGCAGTTCGCTTTTTGTCTTATGTTGTACAAAATATGATTTTCTTTAAAAAAATACTGCAGTAGAGATTTAGGGGTTGAATTTTGACATATGTGTGCATGACAACAAAAAAAACACAACAGCTGAGATTGACGTAATGATCTTTTGGCTTCAACTGTAGCTGTGTGTCAAATTTTGATTTCAATCAGTCGGAGAAAAAAAGCGTGCAAAACACATATTCCATTTTCTGATATTTGTGTAAGTCACCTCATGCCAGTGATGGATCGCCAGAAAAGACTCATGCATCGCAACGGTGAAATATGAGGCGTTCACCAAAGATTCATCTTTCGAAAGTATTATTCATCAGCTACCTGCAGTTAATACTCAAGTTTTGATTTTCTTATATTACGAAGCAAAATAGGCTCATGTGCGAAAATAAAAATGAGATTCCTCTTGATTTAATGTCACGAGGAATCTAAATTTGCTTTGCCCGAGAGCAGGAGGAAAACCATTTTGTTGCAGAGTATCCGAAGAAATTTCGAGGAGATCACTCCCATCGGCGCTTTTATTGTTCCAGCCCCCCTCTTCTTTTGCGCTGAACCGTCGGTGATGTCTGCAAAAGCGCGCGAACAACAAATGAAGTGTTGAGCTGTAACGTCTCGAAGCTACCATAGCACTGGCAGAATTTCCACGAGAATGTTTGAGCGTCTCACAACTGGTTTAATTAATATGGCACTTTGGAATGTTAGATATCAGGAAGGAATGACTTAATAGGTTTTATGAAATCAAACTTGATCGAAAGCATGATCACACAGATGACGAAGAACACAAGGGTTTTACTTTCTCGTACACGAAGCATGCAAAGATAAAGTAATGCAATCATCCAAAAATGAGGACTCGGCATTTTGACGAATCTTAAGTATCAGAACTCTGTGACTCTGGAAAACTTTTTTGGAGGATTTCGTCTGGCTGTAAACACGATAAGTCTGAAAACGCTTTGAATGGGACGGGTGAATGAGATGAAATTTGATATATGAATGAAACAATAAATTTGTAGATTTCTTAGAAATTTTAAATGAGATTTATTCGGAGGGAAGAAAGTCAAAAATACACTTTTGGTATTCCTCTGCTTGTGTAATAACCGCATTACAGCAATTTACCATCTAAGATCACATCGTAATAGACTCGTTCGTAGCTATTGTCCGCCAATGCCTCATGGTTAATTATACACAAGGGCATCTATAAGAAAAAGTTTCAGGGTAGCTACTTGCGCTAATTTACAAAGGCTTGATGTAGCTGCCCTTGAGCTCCCCATTGGAAAATGATATCGCCTAATACACTTGCGAGCGTCACTCAGGCAAGTCAATGCATGCTGTAACGTTTACCCTTTTCCTTCACATGGTAACTAGCATCATGACCAAATGTAACGTCACTCGTTTTCCCACACATAATTAAGAGCATACGAACCGCCAAATATGGACCATTTTCACTAGGACAGTCATTCTGTGTGGTCACTTATTGCTCTCTAGGTATGGGAACTTAGATGTGTGTCCCGTCGTTTCAAATTGATCCATCATGTCTTCAAGGGAGGAGAACATCAAAAAATTCAGATGCTAAACATTTTTTTTTCCTTATGAAGAGATTCCGCAAGTCATCATGAAACAGTCAATCATGAAGTAACCATTGCCATCAAGTACTGAACCCAGGTGAACTTCAGCCGATGTTAGCTGGGAATTGATTATTATTAACATGTGTTCAAGAGGGGACAGCCACAAAGATAGATCCTTAATAGACATTCCCACGACCGATTTGAGACCATTGAGGAAGCGTTGTTGAACAGCTATTGGGTGATAGGAAACTCAAGTTCATCGATGCGAAACCGGTTATATATATATATATATATATATATATATATATATTGAATATAGCATTAAAAAAATTCTGAAACAGAATTTGAAGCTTATCCCTCCTTTTTTTTTTTTTTTTTTTCCTTAAAATTCACTCAACAGCTTTTCTGGAAACATCTAAAGCAAATGTTGGATGGGCAAGAGATTGGCCAAAATGTCTAATTAGGAAAATGTACGCTATGTTAGAATAAAAACACAGAAGAACTTTTTGTGACGTTATCTGTAAAATCGGTTGTGATATTTGTGGTTAAAATTATGAACTTTTCTCGACTTTAAGAAAAGTTCTAAATTTGAAAATTTTATTATCCGGCATTATCATACGTTTTTTTTTTTTTTTTTTTTTTCAATTTTAGATGTAGTTAAGAAATATGGATGGGCCTCATCCGTTCATCATATTCATTTGCGCGGCTCGAAAATTTGAATACAGTGCAAGATCTGTGGAGTCCAGGAAATTGGCTATATATTATGGTCAGAATGTTTAAAAGGAACATTGATGCGAATTCGTAGATGATAGCTTAAAACGTTGTTTGTTTAAGAGCTGTGAGCTCTTATCATTGAGTTTCACAACTTCCACTGAATTCGAATTCGGACAAAAGATGATAACTATGCTATTTGCCAGGTATCAGTGTGAACCCCAGTGTATTGTAAGTTGTAATCAAATGCCTTATAAGTAAATTAATTTTGTGGGCATTTTTTTTTATCCGAATGAAAAAAAAAAACACACCCTCAAAGTTATTCAAGTAAGAGACTGAAGGAATACGCCGATAAGAACTCTTATCTGCAAATGATAATGCACAAAAACTATGAAAGTAGGAAAATATTACAATGTCCGCTATTATATAATCACAGTTGTTAAAAATATTTAAGTTTCAAATCCAAATAATATTTTAGCAGGCATGTAGATCGAACTATAGTAATTCATCCACAAGACGGTTGGTGAGGGATAGTGGTAATAATTAAGGAACCAAAAATTGCAGAGTGAAGTAATCTCATAAATGTTTCTTTTGGGAGGAACGTACGACCACTATCCATGGAAAGAGTTTTTATGAAATAAATATTACTCCTAAGAAGTTGAATACTGAAAAATAGCTACATTTATACTATAGAGTAAAATTCTAAAGTTTTGTAAATGCATGAAAAATATTCGATTTTCTTCCACATTACGACTTTGCAGTAGCAGGGGAAACCATCAATCCATTTTAATGATTTCTTTATCGTTTCATTTATCACTTAATCGCAACATTTCCGGGGTAAAGGGACATGAAAAAAAAATTGTTTGATTATTTTCGACCCATCCGTATGACTTGTGAACTACCTTCAAGAATAATTTGGAGTATTATTTACGAAGTACTATATGAGCCGTTTATTTTGAAAATGGGGCAAGTCCATTTTTTGTTATTACGAGATATTTAAAGGTTTGCGTTTCAATAAATTTAAAAATATTGGTAAATATTAATAGATATATTTTTTTTTTTGTATTTTGTGGTACCAGATAATGTAAGTTTATAATCCAATAGTGTTTACAGTGCCGACTAAAAAAATAAGAGTTCCATTATAACTAAATGAACTTGCCTCACCTTCAAAATTAAAAAATTATTGCAATCATTCATTTAATTGGGAAATAATATTTCAGTTGCGTCAGCCTTTTTTTTTAAGAATAAAAACAAAATACTATTCAAATTTTTATAAATATTTATTCATTTGATAAAAAGGGAAACAAAACCAAGAATATTCTAGTAGAAAATATAACATAGCAACAAACAGTTCAATTTAATTAAGAATTTTAATGAAATTATATATTTCAGTTTATTTGAATTTTATTCAAGACTTAACATTTTAAAAAATTTATGATGAACGGGAGGTATATATGGTAATAAATCCATCATATCCTTGTATTTTTCAGATGTAGTAAATCTCCTTTTTTTCTTACATAAAAGATAATTTTATATTTCTGAAATGACTTGGAATTATTTACCTTCCTCGTTGTGTTGACAAATCTATAATTTTAAATTCAGCATCTCGTTCTATCGAAGTTTTACTGAGCATTTTGTATGGTGCATCCCATGTAAATCTGATCCAGCGTATAGTTAATCAATTCACAGTTTCTCCATCGGTATTTTTCTTTCTTTTTAAACCCGTTTTTTCCAGAGGTTGGGTTGAAAATAAATTTCCATGTTTCATTTCATGTACTAAAAATTTATTATATTTTCGACAATTTTGTATTATTTTATAGTAATCTTGGGGAATATGCAAGGAACTGGTTTCTGTATTGAATAGTTACTGGATAGTTCCACTCCAAAATCACGATCGTTCACTAGAAATGAATGCCCTGATAAAAAAATGTATGATCAATGATATTTATTTCGTTGTCACTGGACTGAATAATCGGTGATGGAAGTTATATTATATGTTAAGAAGTTATATGTTAAGAACATATTGTTATCGACACACAAAAGTAAGATATGATTTTTATTATTTATGAAATACTGCACAACCTCCGATTTTCAATATCAAAAATAGATAAATAGAAACACCCTAGATTTCAGACTTGAAGTCAAACGGCCACATTTCCTTCACCATAGAGCAACTGGAGCTCAATTTTGCCGTAATATATTCGGTCAAATATAATTTCAATCTAAGATGGACTTGCACTACTTTCAAAATAAACAGATTTTCAATACTGTTAAGAGCTAAAACTTCCATCTCCAAAATACTAGAATCTAAATATTTTTTTACTCATAAAAAGATCATAACAAGTTTTATCTATAACTACCATTATCTCCATTTTTTTTTCAAAAATGGACTTGCCCCACTTTCAAAATAAACGGCTCATATATAGGAAAGAGCGTTGTACCTTTGACCGGTTATGTCTGTGCAGGTAAAAAGGGAGGCAAAATTTGAAATTTTTTAGCGTTTAGTACAAAAATTAATTTAATTGTGGATTCTTTGTCATTTTAAAAAACAGAGTAAACCATTTTAAAAAACGAATGTTTGGGGAAATACAAATATTTATCTGATTTCATTACTAAAAAACTAATTATTAGAAGGATAAAGTTTTGCTTCGTATTTCTTTTTATACAATAAAGAAAAGATGTAAATGCATGCCTATTAGAATAAAACTAATCGTATTTTATACAAACACTGATTTTTCTTTATTCGAAACTAAAAAGGAACTTTACAGGTCAGGTTCAATGTGAAAATGTACCCTATTGTGTCTTTGACAACCTTAATACAATAGATACAATAATATAATACAAAGATACAATAATTCTTTTTTAAAAGAGAATAGTGATTATTTTAATTCAGGATCACTTCTTCAAATGGTGAGGAAGATGGCAATGACTGTGTATATCATCTGCATTTGAACATTAGTCCAATGCTCGATCCCAATGGATTTTCATTCGAATCTGATAAACTATTGCACTAGTAGGTAAACTTACATATATATATGGGAGCACAAAATACATTTTCATAATTTATTTCTCTATTGACTGGAAATACTTCAATCTATAATTTGATGTACAATATTGCGAGTGTCTTAAATCTATTTGGTTTGATTTTTAAATCTAAGTGATTATTTTCTTACAAGATTACTTTTCTGCTTTTAGACTACTTTCCGATTTTTTAATTTACTTCACAAAACAGTTTTCCTTCAGTTATTTAAGCACTTTATAGATCATATCCAACCAAATCTTGACATTTTCCCCTATTACTCCTTGGCAACCATGAAATGAAGGTAACAACTCCTGTAATTAAGATGACAAAAATTGCGTGAATATCATGTTATTTTTTCTTCACAACTATCATAGAATGCATCCGTTAGACTGGAATGTATTTGGCCGATTCAAAACTTATTACAAGCAGGCAATGAACAAATGGATGTCAGCACCAAGTAATTAACCCTGTTACCATATGTGTAATATTGCCAAATTAGATTACTAAAACTGACTCCAAATAATATCAAGGAAAAGCTATAGGGTCTCCCCCACCCCTTTGATAAGAGTATTTTTAGTAATGACGAGTTTTTGCTTTCATGTGTAACTGACAGGCCAATGATTCACTCGTATCTCATGCATGATTCAGCCATTTTAGATTCACCAGCATAGATTCCGATCCAAACTCTTGTCAGTCTAAGTATACCATTCATCTCCTCACGGGATGTTCTCTGAAAACGTAAAGCATTTTCTTCGAACTAAACTTACAGGCAATGAAATCAAAAAACATTAAAAGGAAATTAAATATCTGAGAATAGTGACAAATATTTTTTCGAATTATGAAGTTCAATAAAGACTTTCCTCATTCATTCAATAAGAGCACAATGGAACTTTTAGAAACTGCGAACTCTTATAAATAAGTTGCTTTTATATATAAAAATTTGAAATTTAATCAAAATAACTATCTTAACATTTCATGTGATTAAAAATTCCTTTTCCATTTATTCTTTTTTTTAATTATAAGCACAGTTAGAGCTAGTTGCATTGTTTATATCATTGACTACTACGCACGTTTTTCAAAAAATAATTTAAAATGTTAAGATTGAAAATTTTTGTTTTTAAAAATAGGCAATAGATGTAAAACTAACCAGAGTTAAGACCAGCATTCGCAACAGAATTGTTAACTTATGGACGCAGTCAATAAATAAATAATATTGAAAGTCACACAAAGGCACAACATTGACAAATATTCGATTTAAAAAATTATCCAATAACTTTTGCGATCATGCAGAAATCGTAAATGTATATGACCCGGAAATCTACATGCATGTTTTTATTAATTTTCGCATTGTATCTTTTCTGAAGATATATATATATAATTTTTAATTCCGAAAAGTAGACTTTGGGACATAAGCATCAAGCGTCATTTCGGACGCAAGCATTATTAGTTTCTTATATATAGCGAGATATTTATAAGACGCATACATCAAGTGCTTCATATTATGGCAAAATTTCTGCCACAATTGACTTGTTGTCTTCATCCATCTTCGATAATATTTTTTCACATCATTAAAGATTTAAGGGTCTATCCTTCTAATACAATTTTGAATGATGAAAATAATATCTCTTGTTAGCCAAAAAAGTTTACAATGACCAAACACAAAACATATTTTCTTTTGCATATAGAGTTTTCATATGCCGCAAAATAATTGCAAGCACGTAAGTTATCAAGATAATAAATCTCTTATGACAATATCTATCTTATGCTAAAAACTTGGAAAACATTTTGACTATGAATGAACTGCATCGTCATTTGCTTCGTATCCCAAATTTTAACACTACAGATTCACGAGTCAATTTCGAAGAGGAACGAGATTAAACCATCGTCGAAAATTTTCTATCAGCTTAATTAAGTGTAAAACGTGAAGGGTTATTTTTCATGTCCGTCAGATATTGAACCTGCGCCACCTTGATCCATCACTCCAGCTCCATCGATTCGTCACGTGTCCACTCAGCATGAGCTAATTTCATCCGAGATCAACACATCGGGCTGGCGCTCATTCATCACGATGCGTCACATCCATCCACTGTTGAAGAGGCTCGTTCCTCTCTGATACTTCCCGGATTTTGAATCATCTACTTGATGATTCACTAATCATCTGCCGTAGAATATCAAAACTCTTGAATTAGTTTTATATGGGGTGAAGTTTTTACTTTTAAAGTGTTTATAAAATGAAATAGACTATATCTACATTTTCTGCTACAATCTAAAAGGCTTCAGATGGGTCTTGTTTCTATTTTTATGCATTATTTATTAATGATGATAATCCATGTAAAGGTGCTTACAACTTGTGCATTTAAGGTGGAACGAAAATGGCTTTTTTTTTAGTTTGGTAATAGTGAGGTAAAGTTGCCTTTTAGGTTCAAAAACCAAACTGAAAAATTTGATTGCAATATTACATTATCTTGAGGTGCCGCAAATAGCTTGACATTTGTAAAAAAATTGAAAAAAGGGAAATTTTTAAAAAGGGATTTTAAAAAAATTTCTTAGATTTTACTTTGACAATATTGCGTCAAAATTGCCTTGTAGGTTCAAAAAATATATTTAAAAATTTGGTTGTAATATTACATTGCCTTGAGGGGCCGCAAAAAGCTTGACATTTGTAAAAAAATTGAAAAAAGGGAAATTTTTAAAAAGGGATTTTAAAAAAATTTCTTAGATTTTACTTTGACAATATTGCGTCAAAATTGCCTTGTAGGTTCAAAAACTATATTTAAAAATTTGGTTGTAATATTACATTGCCTTGAGGGGCCGCAAAAAGCTTGACATTTGTAAAAAAATTGAAAAAAGGGAAATTTTTAAAAAGGGATTTTAAAAAAATTTCTTAGATTTTACTTTGACAATATTGCGTCAAAATTGCCTTGTAGGTTCAAAAACTATATTTAAAAATTTGGTTGTAATATTACATTGCCTTGAGGGGCCGCAAAAAGCTTGACATTTGTAAAAAAATTGAAAAAAGGGAAATTTTTAAAAAGGGATTTTAAAAAAATTTCTTAGATTTTACTTTGACAATATTGCGTCAAAATTGCCTTGTAGGTTCAAAAACTATATTTAAAAATTTGGTTGTAATATTACATTGCCTTGAGGGGCCGCAAAAAGCTTGAAATTTGTAAAAAATTGAAATTCTTAAAAAGGACCTTTAAAAAAAATTTTCTTAGATTTTAGTTTGGAAATTGTGGTAAAGAGCTAGCTCTTAGGTTCAAAAACAATTTTTAAAAATTCGGTTTATAATACAATAATATTTCGAGATGCCGAAAAGAGCTTAAAGTTTGTAAAAGAATGGAAAAATTATAAACTTTAATAAAATATTTTCATGAATATTTCGTTCATATAATGTTACAAAAGATGATTGTAAATACTTATATAAGCATTACATTTGGAAAAAATTATTAATTACAAAGTATAATAATAATATTTTTATGTCCAATTTTGCGTTTCTTACTTCTGTATCCTTAATGATTACAAATGTTCAGCTGCAAAATGTTTGTTTCTACTTCATTGCCACATTAAACAGTTTTTTTAATTAAATTTTGGCATATTCGCACGTGAATCAATTGTATTCTTCTCTTGCGGTTGAACCACAGACATTTTGAGCTGATTCGGCCACCAGTCTCACAGCTCTTTCCACTGCTTGCATGTGACAAAAAAGCCAAGGAAAGTCGTTAATCGAGCCCCCTATACTATTTGGTTCAGCTTCAGATGCTTTCTGTATAAAGTTTTAACTTAATATTAAACCGCACTGGCACTTGGTAGTTTTATCGCTTTTTGTTTATTTGCTGGATATGGTTGGCTTGCCTCTTTTTGTAAAGAACACTGTTGTTCTTCGGCGTTGTCATTGTCGCCAGTAATCGTTTCTGATGCACTGGTACTTTTTGCTCGTTCTTGATTAAACTTATCTATTCTCTGTACTTGACTCTTTCTTGCTTCTTTCTTCCCCAAAGCGTTTGTGGCAGCAATATCAATATTACCTATAACCATTTTCCTGTTAGAGCATTGGTCGTTTCGAACCTTTTATTCCATAACTGGCCCTTTTTTTTTAATACGTCAGCAATATCAAATAACGTCTAGCTTCTTCTTTAAATTCTGTGAGGTTGAAATTAAACTTGTCTAAGCATTTTGTGCTTTTAGACTTTCAGAAATTCCTGTATTTAGCATGAAAAGTTTTTATCATTTGTGAAACTTTTTTGCTAGAAGCAACGGGAATAGAAGATCTTGACCATATTTTCTCTATTATGGGAACTAAAGTGTCACATATTTCGTTTACAGAAGGATCCATCTCTGAAGCAATTTTGAGATTATGTCTAATATAATAGTAGCACTAGATTCGTCAGTAGTGCGTTCAACTTCAAGCAAACCAATAAATTTCCCCCAAATAGAACACTCCGATATTTGTCCTGCCTTCACTAATTTAGACTAAGCCATTTTTACTCACAGCAAAGTACACAAGCAAACTAACAGTTCAGTTACGTTAATCAATTACGCAATAGACTAAGGATAGACTAAATAGACTAAACACGGCAAAGTGACGATTTGAAGCCAGCTCTGTCCTTGTCACCGGAGACAGACAAATCTTCGTCTTACCTCAATTATAACTGTTCCGGCGACGACTCAGTGCCATGCCAGTGCAATAGAAAAACTGTTTTTATACTTTTATTCATATGACAATGCCTAATGAAAACTTTTTATCTCATAACCAAGGTACGCAAAAAAAATCCTTTAAAAAGTTGCAAAAAGTATGTTTTAATGAAACTTTAACGTCCTTGCGGCATCTCAAGATGCACCCTAATATTTTTCATAGTTTGTATTTTATCTACATCAAAAGGCAACTTTTCCTCGCTATTACAAATTAAAAATCAAAAGTTTATTATTTCTTAAAAAGAGCAGGGGGAGGGGGAGTACGATCTCACAACTTTCGGTGAATGCATGGAAGAATTAAAGGTCAGTATATCCATTCTCATATTTAAACCTCAAGGGTAACACAGCAATCAGAAGTTTTTGATTACACCGTGAAAGCAAAAGAGAAAATTGTTTCTGTGCAATTTTCAAATTTCCATTTAACAATCCTGAGTTATTAAATACAAACACTGTAAAAATTCATTCAGAGTTTTTAAGCCTACATAGTACTGCGTATTTTATTCTTTACAGTTGTAAACTAATATACACTAATGTATTTTCTATACATTAGTGTATATATTTATTATTTAATTTTCAATTCAAAATAAATTTCAAAATACTATCTCCAAAATCAATATAATGTTTATTACAATTACTGTAATGAGTATAAATGTTTCGCATGTAAAAAGATAATTTTATTAGAGAAATGAAATAAAATTTTAAAAGAATGTAAAAATGAATAAAACATTTTTGTAAGAATCAGTTATATTGCGTACGAAAATTTGAAAAAAAAAAGGTTTTTTCAATTAAAAAAAAAAGATTTGGAAAGAATGCGTTTTTTTTTCGCTTCCAGGGACAAATTATTCTTTGTTATATATATATAGGAAAAACAATTGGGAAATAACTTTACGTTTAAAATTGCCAATTTCATCTCGATCGATTAGTTGACAGATTTTATCCAGATGAATCGCATCATTTTTGTTGAGATTATGTTGCATTCTGGGAAGATGAAAAGCATCCAGATTATCAAAAGCAGGCAGGGTCGGAAAGGATAAACGAAAGGATTAACAGTTGATCGACCCGACTTATAATTTGAATTCCAAAAGGTCACTTTACCTTTTTATATGACAATTCCATTGAGTCTACATCTAAAATGTGTTATCCTAAAAATCTGCATTCATAATTCGCGTTTGTAGAAGCAACTTTTCTTAAATATGTATTCGAGTTCTTTATATTTAAATATTATCGATTCGATTTCATATACCATGACAAATATATAGCTTATCATTTAATTTTTATTACCACAATAAATTTCACGATAATAGAAAATAGCTTTGAAAAACGGTAAAGCACCAAAACAGTTTAACGATCCCTACGACGTAATCGCATGTGAACATCAAGTTGGTACATCATAACCGCATTAAATTGTTTCTGTAAACATCTATAGCCTTGCATCAGGTCAAAAAAAATTCTATCATTATTAAAATACACTAAATTAAACTGGGAGCGATGCCTTCCTGACCATGACTGCAGGTCAAATGTTCTTGCTTGATTTTAGAAAAATTTATTAAATAAGTAAACTTTCTCGTTATAAGCAAAACCCAAAATTTCCAGATATTGTGGAGGAAGACGGATTAAAAACCGAGTACAAAATAATATGCAAGAAATAAGAACGTATTTCACCCATTTGAGCGTATTAACAGGTAAAATGTTTTCTTCAAATGCTGTCACTAATGTAGGATTTACTTTCATCGAATGTTCAATGAAAATTTCCTATATCTATTGTAATAAGACTTATTTCTAGAGAAATAAGTTCTAGTTCTTGACCCCCCCCCCATATAGTTCTGCGTTTCATTTATTGCTTAGACTCAATCTCTGCTGCGTTTTTTTCCTGGTGATTGCCATGAGCTACTGAAATTCTCTGCTAGAAATCAATAGATTAATGTCCAAGACTGTGTTCCTAAAGTGACTGTCGCGTATAATGTACAATGTATTCAACATATTTAATGCATTCTTTCGCTGGTTATTATGAGGAATTTCCCAGAATAAGCCTCAAGTTATTTTGTATTTAAAAAATGATGGCAAACTAATTATTAAAAAAACATTGATAATACCACCATCTGAATTTCAGTAATCGCTTTGTTTTGTTTCTTCAAGAGATCGCCTTCTTAAACTGTACAGATATTCCGATCCTGAAGTACTTAGGGATCTTTACACCCTTTATGTTTTCCCTCCTCTGAGCTTTCTGTTGTTTGTTATCTGCTTTCAACAGCAAATAAAGGAACTTTCCTTGCTCCAGTTGCTGTATCTTGCTCCTCATAAACAGCCAAACCCTTCACGTGTTAACTGCCCATTAGACAAATCGCGCACTATTGATCTCAGGTGTATCAATTCAACAATAGCTTAGTCAATTTCGTATCTAACCTGCTATGGATGAAGCGAAAAAGTCATTCTCATGATTTTGCGTCAAAGGTTGTCAATGTTCCTGGAAGTGATAGAGCATATAGATTTCGGCTATCACCAAGGTAAATACTGAGGCTAGGAATCCATAAAGCAGTGACTGCCTTTCCTTATTGGGATCTGTGGTGGGTGGTGTCGTCAAGTCCCAAATACTGTCGTCACTTTGCATAGTCTTTATCCAATTTCACTGTTGTGGAAGGTATAAATTTGGATAGTGACAATATCCATTGCATCAGTAAATTTGTTAGATTTTTTATTCTGCCAGCTTTTGATACTGCTGGAATTTCGTCCTCTGTTTCGCCTTTTCACATGAGTAGCAGAAACTGATGGGTAAACAAAATCAATTAAAAAGTTAGTCTGACAACTTCTTTGACAGACTAACTTTTACATAACTTTTCTTTCAGCCCAAAAGTACTTATTTCAATATGTATATACTTGTTTGATATGTATTGCACTCTGTAAATAGACATTTCTGTAATGAGATTTTCTTAAAATAAATAAATATGCGTCATTCCGTATAAAACTATAAATTCTGTTCATGATGTTATATCCGATACTGAACTTCTTAAATTATCAGAAACTGAAATTCTTAATGAACTGTCAGATAAGAGAATCATTCAAGTAAAACGAATCTTTACCAAAAGAGAAACATAATTTCATCCAACCATGACTTTTAATAAGATTGAACTTGTCGAATCAGCCCAAGTCGGACATTTGAAAATTTCTGTATTCGACTTTACGCCCTAAAACCAATCAGCTGTTATAAATATAAATGTTTCTATCATTCGAAGGCTGCCTGACATTCGATCACAGATACGCTCTAAATGTATGTCGAAAGGGCACTCACTCAGTTGCAGACTGTCACATAGCATTCGAGTGAAGCGAATTCTTTAAGCTGTCCACTGTGTTCTTGAATAGTGGCTCCCTTTGTCAGCGTTATCAAACAAAACAAAGTCTTCCAAACTACAATCAAATAGATTAAATATTACTGGTCTACTCTGTATCCTTTCATCTAAAACTTCTTAATCAACACGAGCTGCTGATAAAATCGTTCAAATTATACTCTCTCGAAAATGGGAAAATTCCAATATTCAGTTTAATGAAAATTCTGCCAATCATCCGATTGTGGCTTCCATGAAACATTTTAATGCCCCAGCAATATAATTTTAATTAAAACGTAAAAATTTCAATTCATCAGCTCCGATTTCACGATTGCTGAATTCAATGTTAAAAGACAGTTCTCAGAGATACAAATATATCGGACATTGATATATCTGTATCGCTAAGATATGATTGATCAGGACTTCGAATAAATAACTCATTAGCCAAGAGAATAGAAACCATATAAGCGTTGAACTAATAGTACTGGATAATCGAGTCATCGTACTGAAATACGATTACTCCTCCTTCTTTAGAACGACTGTTTACTTACGTACAGAAATCTGAATAATCGGCGATATTTTTATATTTTTGCTCTTCAATAAATAAAAAGTATTTTGCATTCTTAAAATCCTTCCACTCTTATTTTATCTTTGGTAGCTAACGCACGTGTGCGAAATGAGCTGAATGCTGACAGTTCTTTAAATTGCATTTTCTTCTCATGTTTCGATTTCATTAACGCCCCGGTTCACATTGATTAAATGGTCTCGTAACAGAAATCCCGAGCTATGAATGATCATATTTAAAACAAAGTCAATAGTAATATTAGATTTGTGCAAAAATAATTCAGGTTTTCACATATGTCTTTATAATTTAGCTGCACTTTGGAGCAATTTCTATAAAATCCAAGAGGTTAGTTGTCAATACTTGACGCTTGACGCAAATTGCGGCTTGCTTTATTGAAAGCTGTCTGGTCTGTGCGATGCTGGAAGAAAGCTACTCATAAGTAAGTAATTGTACATGACGACGGAAAATCAGTCGGCTATTTTAATGACTAGAATCAATGATTCAACTGAGGATAGTAAGCGATGATACAAAACTACAACCATCATGAAACCCGGACTTGACACCATCGAAGTATTATTTCTCTTTATTTTCGAGAAACTTTTTGATTGATTAAAAGATAATTAGAAAGAGAGCATTCCTGTTTCAGTTTTTTAATGATAACAACTAGAAATTCTGTGAGTCTGAAATTGCAAAAAAAAAAAAAAAATGTCAGACAGTTATAGTATAAACGTAAACTATATTATTGATTTTTTTTTTTCATTATCTGTGTTTTATTTCATAGGCGAAAAAACAATTTTTGCACCAACCTGATATTCATCGCAGAGTGAAAAAAATATTCTTTTGCTGGTTAAAATTTGTTCTGAACACACCTTGACGGGTTCATTGAATGTTGTTTCATTTGGGATTTGTCTGTCCCTTTCTGCGAAAAAGCAACCATACAATGCTTTTCAGTGTAACAGGATCCTATTTAGCATTAGAAAGTTATTGAGGGAACTTTTCCAAACTAACGAATATAAAAATCCGTACTGGCATCAGCAAAAGGCATTTTACAAGGATTAGATGGTGAATAAATTCCTCTTTTCTGACAAAGAAATTTCGTGCTCAAAATGTTCTCCGTATTTTCCCAGAATTATAAAGTTTGATAGATCCTGTCGATATAACAAAACTTTATAACTTATAAAATTATTTTTACGGGCGGGAGCTCCCCGATCCGCTTTTATCGTGCGCCTTTTCTAATTTAATAAATGTCACCGATAACTCGAAACAAAAGCCTCGACTCGAAGCACACTATTTTCCTTTCTGCAGCGGATAAAGAACAAGGGAAATTGTATTCAGAGTGCGGCGATCAATACACGTCTAAAATAAAAACTTCGCTACGCTCGTAGAGCTGTTATTTTTCTTCGCGAATCGAACTCATAAATTAACTTTTCTCCATTTCCTTTAATAAAAGCCGGGACAGAGTTCATCGAAAACAGCTCCGGGCTGATTTACGTGACAAAACTTTTGCAGAAAATTTTTACAAATTCATTGAATAAATGTATATCAGAGCGTAGTAGCACATAATATATTTTAAGAATGTGTTCATAATTAATTCTTTATCCCTTTTATTTATGATGGCCAAATCTGAGATGATCTTAAAAAAAGGGGGTTCCTTATCTATAAATTGTGTCTCAAAATTGCACTATGTTCCTGTTTGTGGTGGTTACTAGGACATTCTTTTCAGCATTTTTAATCAAATTCGGGCGTTGTGAATTAGTTTTGAATAGGAAGAGACTCATCTTCTTTGACAAGATTTTCTTCAGATCCATTTCAAAGTATTCTGAATTTTTTTTTTCAGTTGGATAGGTCGCCAAACTGAAAAATTTTCAATTTGAACATTCAATTTTATTATTCATTTTCTGGGAAACTAAATAAATATGACTGTTCAAAATAAATCTAATTGCATTGGACAATTCATTGTTCGAATGACCATCGGTCTATCAGTTTTTGAACGACCGGACATCCGGAAGATAGAACTTCCGATTTATGTTTGTCAATCATGACGTGACATTTTAGGCAATTGGTGGGCTATGGTTCTTCCGTAACTTGAAAATGATACTTTAATTAATCTAAATAACCGGTCTCGTCAACTTTTCCAAGGACATTCTTTATGGAATTTGGAAATTATTTGTTTTGCTAATAAATCCTGTTTAAAAAAAACTATAAATTTTGCTCATAAATGAGTCATAAGTTTTAAATAAAAAAAAAACTAACTACCCACCATCTACATATTAAAATTCATTAGCAAAAGCAAAGAAATACTACCCCCAGCTAAAATCTGTAAAGATTTTGCCAATATTTAATGCATATAAATATTACTGACACCTAGGTGAGTCATCAATAGTTTCTGGTCTACATTAACATCAATTTTTGAGAAAATTCCCGAAAACACTACTAAAAAGTATATTCTCTGCAAAGAAAAAAAACTATTGTGTTTTTTAGTTACAGCCGCTAAATAAAAAATAAAATCTATTAAATATCTTAAGTGCCTTCTTCGGCAATTTCATTTCATAAAGTCACCTGACCCTTAGATATTAGTTGTTTTGGTTTTCATTATTATTCTAAACAGGGAGATAAATTAATACGAGATTGTCTATTGAGAAGATAGACAAAGTTACTTAAATTACTGTTCTGATAAACAATTGCTCAAAATTGCAAAAGAGGTAAATTTTGATGATTGAATTTTTTTCTATACTTTCAGAATTAAAAAGTTTAAAAGAGACTCAACTTTTCCAATAAGTGTTGTTGCTCGAGACACAAGCATGAACTTCTTGAAGTCTTTAGTGCAACATTTTCCTTCCTACAGTGGATAAAGGGATGAGGAAAACGGCAGTCTGCAAGCACGGTGATCAGCACGCGTTCTAAAATAGAAACTTCGCAACGTTGCTATTTTTCTTCGTGAGATGAATTTTTAAATTAGCCTTTCTTTATTTTCTTAAATAAAAATAGTGCAAAGTTAATTGGAAATCGAGTATTACTTGTTTATTTTGTGTGTGCGCAGCTCTAAAAAAATGGTGGAAGTTTAACTATGCTTATGGAAACCATTTTTGTATAGATTTATATTTACGTACACTATTACTAATACTACTATTAAATTCTCGACATTGTTAATCGAGTTATGAAATAACTAACTCGGCGTAAAACAATAAAAAATAAAATTACCTTACCATCCTGTGTATTTTCTGTGCATGTAAATTGAGAACGTCGAGAGGCAAAAAAATAATCGAAAGCACACCAAATATGATCTTTAATACTACGGGGAAGTTCAGAAAATCGACATCTGATAAAATATTATCCTTTTTTGATTGTGTACAAATGAGCATCGGGATGTTTACAATATTTACTAATTTCTCTCACAATTCTTAATTGACCCGTATCATACCTTTGGAGGGATTTTTTTATAGTTTGAATCCATGTGAAGTCAAACTATAGAAAGTCTATGTGAATTTTGTGTTGTTTCTCTATCGTCACCATTCTTCCATTTTTTAAAAAATCTTTATCGCTTTTCTTTTACCCTCATAGTGGAATAAATATGGAAGAAATTGGATGTTTTTATAACCGATATCCTTTTCCTCTAATACACTAAAATACACTGTATAATAAAATTTTATAGAATCGAAACTCAGCAACGTGCCATTACTATCGTGGTGATGCTTTTACAATCCCAGACAGAATGTATAGAATATATTATAGAAAATTATCATTGCATATATAGTCTGACTACCTTCATGTTAAAATCTTGTGAGACTATAGTAAATCGATGACTAACAAGTATGTGTTTAAAGAAGAGATTTTTATAAAGTAGATGCTTATTTGCATCCATTTTGGCAATTAATATTACATTATCTTCAAAAGCATCGATAAATGTAATAAAAATTGTAAACTTAATAAAAAATGTACATGTGGCTAAAATAACAAAATATTAAGCTTCCGTATTATTGAATGTTAAGATGAACCATAAATTCCTCATTTATTGTTTAATGTGTTCAAAAGCATTGATGCCATCTTTGAAATTCATTAAAGCGCTCTTCTAACACTCGTTTTGTTGGCCTTAATAGCAAAAAATGATTCTCATCATTCGTATTTTTAATGCAATGTTCTCAAATACGAGTCTCGCATGACAAAATAGATTTATTCAAAAATGATTACACGAAAAGTCTGAGAGGAAAATCTTCATAAACAAAAAGCAATGAATTATATCCAATCATTAAAAAAAGATTATTTTTGGAAATATTTTCGAATCTTAAATTTATAACTGATTGAAAAGAGTAAATTTAATTTCATAGAACACTTATCGCTATTTTACAGTTTTTTACCTCAAAATTATTTCCTGGGAAACTTTAAATTTTGACGTGAAAAAGAATTAAATCAATTCAAATTTTTGCAAAAACATTCTGCATAAGCTGATTGAGCGGAATATTTTTCTTGATAATAGCGTGTAATCTTTTTGATGCAGACATTACAAGTCGTTGTGTACAAGCGAATGGGCACATCCTCATAATTGGCTCAAAGGAATTATTTTTTTACTCATAATCACCTTCATTTAATCATTGTTCCAACAAGATGATATGTATGTAATCTACAGTGCTCTTACAGCAATAATTATTTTTTATTCTTCTCTGTGCATTTAAGAGTCCTTGTCTTTCTAGGATTAATTTTATAGTAATAACAAAATATTTAGTTTGTTTTTAAAGTAATAACAAACCATTTAGTTTCATCAAGTCAATCATCGTGCATTCGGAATTCCATCGATGAGGATCAATTCACCTAGTCCATGCGACACCATGCAAAACAAAACCATAGTGCTTCAACTGAACTGCACAATTGCAAGTTAAAGGAACGACTCTAAGAACATAATAGTGATAAAGATGCTTTCGCCAATACTATATTCACAATTTTCCAAAATTCTTTACTGCTCTATAAATAGTTTGTGTGCGTCATAGCTGATGCTCGTTGAATTTTAAACACACGTAATGTGCAATTGCTTTAAAAAAACCCTCAAACCCATATTAAAGAACTGCGCCTGCTTACAAGTTCAGTTTCTGCAATCAAATCTAAATAAATAAAACCTCTTTTTACGTGACTCGGTATCGATATGTCCTGCGAAAACCTTTCTACCCCGTATCCAAATACTACGTAATGTTAATTCATGTTAAAACACCCCAAATAATCTTCATTCTATCATTCGTTTAATATAAGACACATTGCTTTCCATCCTTTCGACTTGAAGAAACTACAGGTTTCGGCTAGAGGTTTCTTTCCAATGACACATTAAATAAATGCTGGAATCGAATCTGTAATATTTGAATTGAATATGCACGAGATTGTAGAAATCACTGTAATAGCAAACGAGGTGTAAGTTCGCCAAACTTCGTAATAACCATACTTAATTATTTAAGGTGTACAGTTCTGAAGATTTCATTTTTAATGTCAAACTTTTCAAACAATTATTGGATAAATATTAGTTTTAAACTTCATAATTTCAAAAATATTTGTAAATTTATTTTTCTCAAAAACGTGATACCGGATAATATATAATTTATTTGGAGCATAAATGAACACCAGATCCCCTGAAACCTCTTCGCAGTGGCATTCTGGGGAATTTTATTTTATAATAATAATTTAATTCCTATTTTATTTTCCGATATACGAAGTATGCGTGGAGAAAGTAGAGTAATTGTTCAAAGCATCTTTGCAAAAACTGAAAATATAAAGCTTGCGCAGAAGGATTAAGTTTCTATGTATGCCAGAGTGTAAAAGTGAATACAATTAGTGATAAGTTCAAATAGCAACACAGATAAATGTTACCATTTAAATAAACTACAGTTTTATGCCATAATTCTAATCGCATATCGAAGAAACAAATATTGGCCATTGAAGAAAGCTCAGATTTGTATCAAATTTATCGGGGTTTATTTTGGAAGATACAACCTCGATTTTCATCACTCTCAAAGCACTGTTTTGGTGCCTTCCTACAGGCCGCAAGTTAGATTTATATCTGAGAACACTAATATAATTTATTGGATAAAAAAGTGCTGCTTAAATCGATTTCTTAAAATTTTAACCAATTAAAAATTAAACTAAATTTTAGAGCTTTTTCGCTATAAATTCCGAAATTATTATAGCGAAGAAAAAAAATCCACTACTTTAATTCGAAAAAATCATTCATTCAACAATTTCAATTTCTATGCAGTTAATGTTTTTATCTCGATTGAATTAGCTTTTAAAGACGCTTCTAAGCATATTTTTCAACAAAATTTTCATTCCTGCATATAAAAATGAAATGTTTTCACAATTTCTATTGATTTCAGAAATTAGAAATAATGGAAAGCCTTTAAAGCTTGATAAGTTTTAAACACTATTAAATTATGACTCATGTTATTGAAATAAAGAATTTTTCATTGAATAATCTTCTAATATATTAAGTAAATCATGAAATATATTCCGAAACATAAAATTTCAATGTTGAATTATTCTTTTTCTTACGAACATGCTCCCATTCTGGAGATTAATAACTTCCCACTTTAAATTGAATTTCACATTTTATATGAAATAACAGAATATTAGAAAACAGATATCTAGCTTAATGAATGTGACTGAGTTATGCGATTATCAAAATGTGAAGTTTAAAAACGTCTTATATAAGAAACCCTTTCATCACTTACACAGGATTCCATTGAAACTTTAATAATCTCAGTTAAGCAAAAAGTAGGCAAATGCGATTCATCTCAAACGTTTTTGAGTTTTTTGGAATGTCTAAATTTCTTTAAGTCCTCTTTTCATTATTGTTTTCTCAATTGCATTATTTTTTCCAAGCTTGCGATATTTATGTGTGCCGTTTTGAAGTTCATTTTCGTCTGTAATCAATCCAACTTTCGATTCTCGAGTCTATTTTACTAATCTCCCGAAACTAAATGTGGAACAACTGAAGGGGGACAAATTTGATAATAATATTCTGTGTTTGTCACCCTGAAAGAAACGAAAAAAAAAAGAAAGAGGAATTTCCAAGAAAATTCAGCCGAGGATTCTACCAACACTCAAGCGGAAGGTAATGAAGCATTTTCTGAAAAAATGAGGCAATGCGAATCAATGCTTCTATTCTATAGACTACCATTCGGAACTAATTTTTTTTTTCGTCTTAAATGCGTCTACATTCGAAATCATTTTATTTCTATTGATAAAACACTTTATTATATTTGTTTACTTTTTCTATTTCTTTTAAAAGCGTTTAAATATTCCATGTTTATCACCCATTTAGATATTCAAGAGTTTTTCACCAAAAAAATTATTTTAAAATATTATTCATTCTTAAGCAAATAACAAAAATTTAGTTATTAAAAAATGTGTTGAATTCTAAAATTTTCAATGAAATTTTTTAATCAATTAATATAACCTGACCTTAATAGCTTTGTCATCAAAATATTTTAGACTTCAAATTTTTGATAATATTATGATTTATATAATTGATATTATAGAAGCCTTACACCATTTTATTTATTATCATATGTATTTTCCTAATTTTCTGTTATCTTCCTTAAAATGTGAGCTTTAAATTTAAACAAAAATCATTTATGAGTAAAGATAATAGAATCGTTGAGCATTGAAATTTTATACATACTGTAAAATATTTTTTAAATTTGCGAAATATCTCAGATAATTATTTTCATTAAGCATTTCCCTGATTTAGTATAAAATCCAATTTATGGAGATAAAAAAGCAATTTTGAAGTGTTAAGAATTTTTATAAATCTAATTATACTACAGGAAATAAAATCGGTTTTTAAAAATGAACGCACTTTAAAAAATACTCTCCATTGCTTACCTATAAATTTAAACCTTAGCTGTAGGCATAATAAAATGGCAGACATTATATTGAAAGTGCACTTACAGTAGAATCCCACTCATAAAATGAGCCGAAAAAGGAAGCCATGTCTTCAGAATTTCATCTTTAACATTGGAAAAAAAATTCCAGGATGAAATATTTGTAGCAAGAACGAAAATAGTTTAAGTCCTTTCACAACAGGGAAATATAACATTAAATATTATTAAAATATTTTTAAATTAATTAAAAAAGATAAATAAAATAAGTTGAACTACACAGATTTAAATATAATGCAAAAGTTATTTGAAACTGTAGTCATTTTAGATGATGAAGAGGAGAAACATAAATATTTCGTCTTAATCAATTATAATTTTTAAAAAGCGCTCTAAGGTGAGCGCTTTCATCTTCCGAGTTATATCTATGCCATTCGTGGTAATTCTAGCTGCTCTTCTATAGAGCGCCAGACATCCATCCTTAATAATAATAAAGATGAATCAGTGCGTGCCTGTGTATAAAATCAATGTGTGTCAGTAGCCTCTAAAGCACCGAATCAAATTGTTGATGCTGTACAGACTAGACTCACAATTACCGCACTTGGTACATGTATCTTTTGAATGCTGGGAGGAGCAACACGAAGATATTTCTTTCCATTATAACTAACTGAAATCAGCTGAAGTCTTATTCGCTTTCATTTTGGAAAATATTGCAACATAAAAAAATGTTTTTACATCATTTGGAAATGGCTCATTTCACAACTATTCGAGGCAGGAATATACGTTAAATTTGAGAAATAATCTAAATGACTTAAATAATAATATTTTGTACTGTTTCAGTTAGTAAAGATAAGTTTGAAAGGTATGTATTATATGTATTATTTAATTATGAATTCTAAATTTTTAGACATTCTTTCGTGTCTGGGAATCATATTAAGCGATTTATTCTTGATACTAACTTTTAAATAAAATAAAAATAAAAACGTTTCACTCTTTCGTGACAAGATCTGACCGAACGAGAAGCTTTGAATTATTAAAATTTCAGGGCAATCAACCATTTCAATATTGACGGCCCCTGGGCCACGAGAAACTGGGTGCAGACAGGCGTATCTCCTTCAATAGAATTCACTAAAATCACCCATTTTATGAAATATTGATATTGAAACTTTCATAACTAAACAATTTTTTTCTCAAAAGTGTGGAACTCTTTCTAATTTGGAATTTTAGCGTTTCAAGAAGTTTTTATTTTATGACTTTATTAAATATAATTCTACAATTCATTTAAACCACTTATTCTATTTCATGTGCATGCCAAATACTAATTGCTTGGATATCAGGTGTTGGGACCGATTAGCGAAGACATTCTTTCTCTATATAAACTATGTTTTCCTTGAATACTACAAAATTATTGAATGACTGATAAATGTTTTAAAAGGCACGGAAACCTATCGTGCACATTTTTTCTTAATATATCAGGATTCGTTTTTACATCATTTCTTTCAGACACATGTTGAAATGTATTCTTTAGTTCATAGTAAAAAAGAACTGGACCTTTTTAATTTCAGCTTTTGTCAACATGACGGCAAATCATTGATAAAAATTAATATTTCTCCACGCACGCTTTTACTCATACTGGTTACATATTGTTTTTACTTTGTGTGAAACAAACATGCTTAAAGTATTTTTTTAATTACTTAAAAATAAAAGCTAAATTTATATGTTAAAAAATTAATATTAGTGAAAAGATAATTTTTTAAATTTTAAGATGATATAAAAATCCTTTTTATATTGTAATTTCTTCGCTGAAAACCACAAACATTTCGCTTCATTTTTAATTAAAATTTAAATAAAAAAAAACTTTAAACAATGTTTAGATATGCACATTTCCATTTTTAAAATATATGTCAAGTTTGATAGGTCTAGATCAAACAGTCTATCTTATACAGAGCCAACACACATATGCAAGTATTCATCTTTCTTATATGTAGAAATTGTAAAATATCACTTTAAATCCAAAAGTACTAAGATATACAAAGCCATGAATTCAAAGACACAATGAAAGTAAACTTGTTTCAAGAAAGGACTTTACTGTGAAACCTTTTGCTTAGAAAGTAAAATTCCATTTCGATTATATCTATAGGAAGCCATTTTGAAGCTTCTGATTCATATTTTACTGGTTTGAATCCGAAGATTGTACAAGAAATGACGCAGAATTTTGTTTCCCAAATTCACGATCATCTCTGAAAAATGAGATTCGACCCTCCACGCCACACAAACTGAAAGGAGTTTGAATATCAACAACTTGTCTGGCATCGATGCAATAAAATGATGCGCATACATAAATCTACTAATAGACACACAAAACTTCTTTTATATGAATCAGCTGAGAAAAAAGTATTATATTTTAATAAGAATCGTAACATTTTCATATATTTCTAAATTCTTTAATAGTTATATAATACTTTTCCAATTTTTTCAAACAAAGGATGCATGAAGATATGTAAAATATATAGAGACTATAGTATTGGCTGTAGTTTAATGTACAACATAATTGAGCTAGAAAAATAGAACACCATTTCTCGCCGATTCATTTGCAAACACATCTCTTAAACATGGTAATAATTTAAGTAAATACTTCCAATGAATGCCTACAAGAAATGTTATCATCAATAACAAAACGCTCGAAGAAATGCTGATTAAAATATTTTGAAAAATAAGAAATCATAAATACCTTCTAAAATAAGAAATTATAAATACCTAAAACCCTGCAGGTCTTTTGTTATACTGCTTTTATAAATTCTAAAACAGGTGAATTTTCTATCCAAATTATCACTTTGAAACTTTCCCTAAAAGTATTCCAATTTTGGCCCTCAAATAATTTTATTTATGATAAAGAACAGTACATTTTATTTTCTTTCATAAAGATGCCATAGATCTAATAAAAAAATGCAGAAAAAAATCAGCTGAACAATCAAAAAATAAGTTCAATTCACAATAAGATAGATTTTTTAATCGTAAATATACATAATAATTTAATCGTAAATATACATCGTCTTTATTTAACATAATCCCAGTTTGATTTTTACGATAAAAACATTTCTATAGACATTAAGAAAAAAAATTTTATTACAGAAAATATAATGATTCTAAACTGTCCTGCAAAGGATCAAAAAATGTTGAAAAATGAGCGGAATCGCTGTAAGATAACGAGTGATTCAGAGAAGAGACAAGATTTGGAATTTGAGAATATCTATCATCAAAAGAATAATATTCATTATTCTTTGACGCATCAGAAAATGATCAATTGTGGTTCTTCTTTGAATGAAGAACCGCTTTTCCTTAATTAATCAATGCGTTTTCTGAAAAACAAAGGAGTAGCAAATGCCAGGTAAAGCACAAATATCGACAATTTTTCATCGTAATGAAATATGTGGGTCATCATTATTTATTATTCCGGAAAAGAAGAAAGTGTTTCTCCTGGAATGAATGGGGGTGAGTGTGTTACGGAGCTTAGTTCTGAATTGCAAAGAATTATTATATACGAAATTCCAGTGAAGAACTGCCAAACAAAACAACAAAACTTATCATTCTTAATTATTGAAATGCAATTAAATTATTCTGAAGCTGAAAGAGATGGTTTCATTAACAATGGCGTCACTTATTAATTTATATTTAAATTTTTAATACCAAAGTTCATGTAATGGTATTTTTTATCAAATATAGAATTTTAAGAGTCTAATATCAATATAATTTTATTTAATTATGACAGAAACAATAAAGAGTTTTTCGGAAATAATTTCACTCCTTCTGTAAATTATGACTCATTTTTGAATTATGAAATTTCAGGCGCATCACAATAAAATAACTATTTTTATTTATAATTTTGTAAGTTATACTACGGAGTCTTCTGTTCATATCAACCACAATGATTTTAATTCTATATGAATCCTTCAATTTAAATTCCTTGTAAGTGATCCTATTCCAGATGACAAACTTGTTGTATGAAAATTAAATTGGATTATTAGAAGGTAAAATAAATTTTAATTAAAATTAGTATAACTAAACTAGAAAGCAAAGCTTCTCACCGATTGTAGTGATGACGGTCAGCGAGTACAGGAAGGCTCCTGAAAATGACCACTGCTGAATGGACCCTTCTTTTCCATCATATCCTTCCTTGACAGCCACAATCAACTCCTTTTGGAACCTCCTTACTTCTGCCTCTACTAGCTCTGTCCAGTTGTCCTTGTAGAGGACATTCAGTTTGTCTGTGATCTCCCACAACCTCCGGACAGTCTCCTGCCGGAGATGCCCCACTTGGGAGGCCTTCTGCTCCTCGTAGGGAGCTTCGAGGGCCCTGAAAGCGAAGGCTCCCATGATACTGTACCCTATGACGAGAGCACAAAGCCCCACGTGGGAGAAAAGAAAAGCAGTGAAGCTTCCACAACAACGTCTGCATCGGCCAGGCGTTGAACTGGATATCTTGGACTTTTTGGATTGTTTCTGTTTCTTCTTGTTTTTCTTTAGAGTCGTGTCCAAGGTCATCTCGAGCACACAGGGGGGTGTACTGATGGCGGTAGGGACACCCCCGCCCGCTGCAAGGGCAGGGTCCGTCCGCCAGCATTCACACTCGTAGTCGGCCACGCTGGACAGTGGGCGACAGAGCTCTTCATAACATGATAGCTGCGTTGCCCTGTCAGAAGACAACAGATGCTATGTCTTTGGTGTGTACACTAAGGGGAGGGCACATGCTAGATAGTTGTCAAGAAACAGTTGCAAGATGACTTTCCCTGAACTGAGGATTACGTCTGGCTGTATATTCCTGGAGTTTGGGAGTTGAACTTTAACTTTAAGAGATAGAGTGTATCCTATGATAGTAGAGTTGATGCCGATATTTAAAACACAAATCTATGTACAAGAAAAGCTGGATTCTTTAATGTTTTCTGTCTTAAACTAAAATAGAAACATTAAACTGAGCAAGAACTTCAATATTATTATGGATTATATTTGTGATAATAAACTGTACATAAAAAATTTTTACACTGTCTTATTTCTTCGTTAATGTTTCTGAATAAACACAAAATAAAACTGAGATCATTGTGCCTGACGTTAGTTTAAGAGGATTCTATGTCAAGTCCTATTTATTTTATAAGTATTTTATCCACCGTGAAATTGCATATAATTTCTTTCATTGATAAGAGCTGAAATATTCTTTTAACGCACAATATCGATCACTTAAATGAATTTAATTTTTCTTCATATTATTTCCTATTTATTAATTCCTATTTATTTATTAAGTCCACCGAAAAGGCATCTAAAGCTATCATCACACTTAAATGATTTGTGGACACTGCTGTATCCCATAAAGACACAGAACACCAGCCGTATTCCGGTGTAAGTAATGAAGCGCCTTTTACTGTCAGAACATTCTCAACAAAATAATGACTCTTCAACAAGTCTCATACCTTATGATTCACGCTCACAACAGAATCTCCAACCAGTCACCAGAAGAAAGTAGATAACACCTGATAAAACAAGATCATCCGCTTTCGAAATCCTGCGCCAGGAACAAAAAGAACAGGCGGGAATCATTCACAGAAACGGCCTCCTTCTAATTTTTTTTCCTTGATTAGATCTGGTGAGGTTCTGTTTGAGGGGGACACGAGTTTCGTCGCCAATCTCTCAGCCGGCGAAGAGAAGTGAATTCCGTGAACTGAACATGGATTGGGAGCAGCAGCGAGCATCCTCCCGCGGAATCTCTCGTCTCGCGCCGGATTCGGCTTTTCCCACGCTAATCGCATCGGGAAGAAGCGCCATCTATCGACCAGATGGCGAGGGAGGGAGGCAAAAGCATTTCGTCTAGATAAGCAGATATTTTTGGATGATAATTTTTTAAGGCATTACTGGTTCGAGTTCTACTTTAATGCAACTATTATTGAAATAGAGATAATTATTTTAAACTTTAATACAGAGAATTTCAGGAGCTGCTTTATCTTATCAATAAAATATAAAAGGAGTACATTTTAAAAAAAATATTAATTTCAACAAAATGAAATACGAAGCAAGATTGCGTTGTACCGTAGCATGAAAAGATTTAATGGATACTTCCTATTTTTCAAAAGTGAATTAAAAGTTTTCAGGTAAAACTTGCGTATTTTTTCTTCTCCTGAAATAGAATACATTAATTTGAAACTAAATTATGTTATTCTTAATCTTGAATTACTTCTGATGTATCAGTAGTGAAGAATTTGAGATTTAAAGGAATAAGTATGAAAAAGAATTCGACCAATGTGCAATGCAACTTTTCTCTTTTAAAAAAAATATCAGAGAATTAATTGAATGAAAAAATATATAAATAATATATTAAAAAACAAATAAAGAATGAAAAAACAAAATTTAATTGCAAATTCAAACATAAGATTTCTTTGAAAACGAACGTACAAATATCATTTATTTAGATAAACAATATTTGACAAGGAAAAAAAAGCAGTGTGTAAATAAAAGATCATTTTTTAGAAAAATAAAAATTAACAATAGATAAAATATTTGTACATTAGGTGCAAATTTATGGATTGTAAGGATTGCAATTTTGAAATGTACTTACGCACATTTGAAAGACTGAAGAGATTTCGAAAACAATAAAAGTGCAGATTTAGACGAACGTGCATTCTAATCTGCACATCTTATAGAAAGATTTTACAGAGAAAGTCAATAATTCGGAGTTAGTTTTTGCTGAAATTAATTCCCAATTATGTGCAACTCTTAAAATTCAGTGATAAGAAACCCTTGCACATATTGTAAGACCATGAAATTTTAAGGAAACTTTTTTAAAAATTTAAGAAAATTTTTGACATTTTACACAATAAATTAAATTTGGAATGCAATAACCAATTCCAAAATAAATATTATATGGCCTTGAATATTAGGAATTTCGTTAAAGCATTGCGAAAAAACTAATGCTAAGTTTTCATCAATTAAAAATCGTGTCGATTGTTGTCCAACTGATTCGTTTTTTCTCAATTCTGCTTTGATTCCAAAACTTACCAAATATAGTAAAACGATGTAAGTAGGTAAAAGGACATCTAAGCACTTAATATATTTTAAATATAAATTAAGTAAATTTCCAAATCATGTATTGGCAATCGCTGGATATGTCTTCCGTCCTATACAAAGATCTCCAGTGGCACAGGTGCAGTTACGAAGAAAGACTATTCATGAGAGAGAGAAATTTTTACTGCCTCACTCATTTCAAGTGAATGTTTCTTGATGAATGTCATCCCACGGTTATAGAAAAAAAATTATATTGCTTTAAATATTATACTTTAATTTCTATTTCATTTTACGTTTATTTATTTATAGAAAAACACGATATAAAAGGATGCCCAGTCATTCAGTTTTAAAAATTGATTTGAAACAGCAATACACTAACACTTTAGGAACTGACTCCATAATGCCCTGTTACATAAAGTTTCTAATATAGTTAATATCCGTCAGTACTCAAGCTATCACTGCTGAAATCTTCACATGTATAGCAACAGTGTACATGTTCAGATTTAGTTATAGGATGGAACCACTCTCAAAATGCCAATAGCTGTGAGGGAATCCGAACCCAAGGGGGTACAATTTTGAAGGGATGAAGACATCGCTGCTGCCTTCTCTTCTAGAGCTGAAAAAGGGAGATCCATACTCATCTAAAATCTGATTTGAATGGAAAGAAGAAGAAAGGGGGAAAATTAAAAAATAGGGCAGAAAGAAAGAGCTCAAAGGAGAGAAAATAAAGATATGTGAATTTCTCGATTAATATAATTAATTCAATATTAATATTATTATTTCAGATCATTAATACACCTTTATTTATAGCATTAAATATAAATATTACAATTAAGATATTAAATGCTCTTCACGCTCTATTCTTGCATTAAAAAATCAAGAACAAAAGATGACAAATATCATACAAAAGATCCAAAAATGGAGACACGCTAAAAAAAGCGAATGCCAAAGAAGTGAATCCACGTTTCCGACAAGACACATTTCAGCGATATGAAAGCCACAATAACATAAAATGGAGTTATGAAAACAAATGTGAATATAAATATAGTTTTGAAGGCTTCTTTTTCTCCGTGACAGTGAGATCGCTTGGCTATCTACAGATGAACCAAATAACTGAAAAGGAAGTAAAAAAAAAAAAAAAAAACACTTCTGCCAGGAGTTGGCCGGTTTCCGTAAAGTGCCTGATGAGAGGCATATGTTTGTCAACGTCTGTACCATTCGTTCTCGAATTTAGAAATCCTCTGCTTCTTTACGTATGCAGCAGGAGGCGTTTGTTTCGTCGTAAGAGAGGTGAGAGGAAAGAGGTACGGAAGACATGCTTACATTCATCAATAAGGTAATTTCAGATGATTCGTGAAAGGACGAGGAACAACAACGACTCCTTTTTCTGCGCACCACACCTTAGTGGAGTGCAGAAGTGTTAGTCTTGGGAACCTGAAATGAACGGTATCTACAGCAATCCTCTTGAGGCTTCCTTAAAATATTTTCATCCGAATACTGCTTTAAAAATGATGAAACAACAGAAAGGTTCTACTACATAAAAATTTACATTGGGTTTAGCGATAAATCAATGACGCAGATAAGACCTTCACGACATCTACATTATTTGTAATATCTGCACTATTTGCAGTGTTATATCTGCTCATGTAAACTCATTTTTTCCTAAGAATTTTTCCCCTACTTCTTTACCTCGCACGCCCTTACCCATTCTTACGTACCGATTTGCCTATTTATTTATTGCAAACTAAATGAAACTCCACGTTGAATGTTGCTTAACACATTACAAGAACAATACTGAATTTGAAATTCATTATCAGTTACTTCAAGAAATACTCCCACATCGCCAACATTGTCTTTCGAATTTGCTTCAAAATCAACAAATGTGAAAAATGTCATCGAAGGTGAAAGATGTCATAAGTCATTGATCCGTCACAGCATTCATTACGAATTTCATCAAGGAAAAGTGCTGCGAAAGCATATCAATCAAATTGTTCTGCCCTTGGAGAGGAAATCGTATCGAAAACTATATGCGAATTTTGGTTTCGATGTTTTAAAGATGCCGATTTTAACATTATCGATCGAGAAAGTAACGACGCTCCACTGAAGGTTAGTCACGAGGAATTGCAAGCACTGCTTAATAAAAATGCATCTCAAAATAAAAAATTAAAAAAAAAACTTGTCGAACAACTTAGAGAATTACAAAACGAACTGTTGGAGCCTGGAGTAAGCGTCATTAAATGCTAAAAGCAACAATTGCTTCAATTCAACAAATTATATTTGCTTTTAATGTTTTGATACGATTTTTCCCCCTCTTTTCCGATCACGTGCGTTCCGATGATAAGCTCTGGGTTTATTATTGAAAAAAAATGCGTTTAATCCATGATAAAATAATAAAGAAATGTTTATTAAATGTGACTCATTCGATTGCATTCTGTTCTTCTCTAAATTCAAATCCTTAAATTTATTTTTTGATAGTAGCCACGATATCGCAAACACGTGAATGAATGTTTTAAAAAAAGAAAGAAAGAAAGAAAAAGAAGGAAAAGGACGCAGTAGTGAAAAATTACATACAGTGTTCTCATCGAGTATGAATAGTAGCAAGAATGAGGAAAGAAGTTTCCATGAATAACGTATGCATTTCTAATTATCTCAAATATTTAAAACCTCGCAACTCCTCATATCTAAGGTGAGAATGAAATAAATCAATTTGTAAGCGAATTAACACTTCTGTAACTAAAAATTATTTTTAAGAAAAATATGGATATTAGCGAAAAACAAGATTACAACTATACTAGCGTCATTGTTTAATTTTTTTTTAATGGCACAAAAATGAACAAATGTTATATGTTCAGTTTTGTTTTACATATGCTATTTCTGGGATATCATCATTGAAAAATTCAAAATGACGCGCCAAAAGCCCTGTCTGGAAAACTTCATTTTCTGTATTTTTAAAAGATTTTGATTCTTTGCGTGACCACATTTCATCGCGTATCATTAGACCTTTTCTTTCCAGGAGACAGCACACTTTGATTTTTTACAGCATTGTTGTAGTTCTACCTACCTTAAGTTTTTGAACGGAAAATTCACTGTAGTAAGATTAGTCATTGAAATAAAAACGGATTTTTTTTATATTAATAAACAGAATAAAATCTTTTCAATTTAAAGAGAGTTAATAAGTGAGCAATAACATTCTATTGTATGCCTTTCATTATAAAACCAATTATCTAAAAATTTCGCAGAATTAGAATTATTTTTAATTAATACATATCACAGCTACATATTTTGGGCAATATCATATATATTCATACTTTAATAAATCTGTTTACTTACATTGTATGATTGTCGCTTTCATAAAATTATTATTGATTTGTTCAAAAACTGACCTAAAATTCCAATGCATTCCAATATGAAAAGAATCCACCTTTTTTTAACTTTATATGTTTCAAGAACAAAATTTTGCAATAGATTTTTCGATCTCTTCATGATGTACAAGAGTTCTAAAGTTTTTAAGACTGTGTGGTCCTGATGAAAATACAATATTTTACTATTCTCATCATTTGAGTTCATTTATATATTTTAATCGCATTACCATTTCATATAAGTAACCTATTTAGTAGTGAACTTACAAAATTATTTTAATTAATTCATTCATTTTAATTTTAATCAAAATTAATTTAAAACTAGCAAATTCTCACAGTTTCCTGTGACGTGTTAAATATCCGTGAATTTAAAACTAAGCCCATGTGAACTAAAGAGCTATGAAATCTAAATAAAAATAATAATAATACCGATTCTGAATATACATCTCCCATCCCGATAACGATATCGCCTTTGAATTGTAAGCTATCAAAAACGAAATAAATGAGACACGTTCAAAAGGAGAGAAAAATAATGGAAGCAGCAAGTAAGTCGCTAGCGGAGCTATTCAATTCGAAATTGTATAAAAATTATTTTTATGGTGCTTGGATTTCTAATTCGATTCTGATTGTACGAAGAAATATACTTTCCCTTCGTTTTATTAGCGTTTTGTGCAATTTAGGAGCGTAAACACGTCTTTGAGGCTTTCAAGAAAACAATTATTGAAAAAAAATCAACGTCATTTTGGTATTTCTTGTTTCAACTCATTGTCTTAGAAAATTTGAAATATAATGGAAACAGAATTTCGGATGTAGGAATTTCAGTTTAAATTCTTGAAATATTTCAGAAAAACGAATTACTTTAAAAATGTCTCCAAAATCAGTCACTTTTTTCAGAAGTATAAATCTTCCTCTATCAGAATTCACAAAATTATTTAAAAGGACAATTCATTTTCTCTTCGATGGTGCACTGATTTTTTTTCTACATACCTTAGAAACGATAGCACGGACAAATATGTGCGACAAATTATCCAACACCAACAGAGATTATTAAATTAAAAACTTCTCTATTAAACTTTAAAATTCGTATTGAATGAATCCTACTGACGAATAATGCGCAATATTTTTGAATTATAAGTAGTATGTTTTTCTGGACACGCATTCAAACACTTATTTTTAAAAGTATAGATGAATCATGAAATATATTAAAGACATATAATCGAGAAATAACAGAAATGAAAACTCACTAAAAAAAAATATTTTGCACTGAAATGCATTTTAATAATTTTTTATTCAAAGCAGGAAGATTAAAAAAAAAAAATGGTCTAAAATTATAAGAACTAAGAACCTGAGTGTGAAATTGTACTAAAGCAAGTCACAATATATATTTATATTTCAAGAAAGAAAATTTCTAAACATTAAAATATAATATTTTAATTTGCTGATAATACTTATTTTAAATATGCTTTGGCTTAAGTGTATGCAAAAATATTCTTGTTCCGTTTGAACCAAATATATTTTATATTGTAAACTGTTCAGAAGCATTGATCTGTAAAATCTATTCGCGAATTCAGAAATTTAGAGTTAGTCAAATTAAAATTTCTAAAAAATTTTTAAAAAATAAATTGTTTTTTAAATATATATTTCTTTCCTAGCATTTATCAACATTTTACAACTCTTTTTAAGATACATTTTAAAGAAGTTAATTCATTTCAAGTTTCAGTTAGTTTACAATTTTTAGTCAACATTTTTACAATCTTGAAATTACAAATCAATTCCAAATTCTATTAAGCCAATACTTATGAGCAGAAATATTTAATGTTATTTGAATAAGATATTTCGAATAGTTTAGAAAAGATATAATTTTGAAAATAACGAACTAAGAAATGTGAGTTAAAACATTATAGTGAAGCACCAGCCCATATAGATGCATGTGCTTCTCACAACAATGAATAAACATGTGAGTCGTTGAAAGTGGTGTATCCATTTTTGACAAAAAGTTAGTAAATAATAACACTAGATGCGATCTTCTATGATTTTTTTAATCTGTAAACAGCTCCCATGAAATGACTAAAAAATGCTCAACATTTTAACGATATAAATTTATTTAGTTAAAAAAATTACAAATATAATTACTTTGGAAGTGGTGTAAGTCTACTTTCCGCAAAGACATAATGTTTGATTTAAAAATTATACCATATAATTTCTCTGCTCTTAATAATAATAAACAGTATAAATAAATAATGTAATAGCCTGCAGCGATATTTGCACTAAACAAAATAGGAATTTATATTTAGCTTTAATGTGGCTTAAAATGGCACAGTCCTCAAAATTACCATAGAAATTATTGATCACTAATTTTCTTATTCTGAACTACCTTACCTATCAATTGATGACGCTTTTGGAACTACCGTGACATCCGTAAGAACAAAAAAAATGGTGCATATTCCTAAAAATTATTAATCCATCATACAATAACGCCAAAAACATTAAAAAAATTATTTTACATGGAATAAAATCAGAAACAAGGAGTGTTCTAATGAAAAGGTACGAAACGATACTGTGGGTATAAATGAAGACTTTATTCAAAGTATACACCATAGGCCTGAGCACAACAATCCCATTGATTAACGAGCTTAAGGATTCCTTGTTCCCAGACTTCTTGTGGCCGTGACGAGATCCAGTCCTCCACAGCGTCTTTTAGTTCGCCGTCCAAAGTGAAGTCTTTCCTTTCAGATGTTTTTTCAGGGGATCAAACACATAAAAATCGCAGGGCGACATTTCCGGGCTGTAGGGTGGATGGTCGAGCAGCTCCTACTTAAACTTGGCCAGTTCTACTCTATAGACGTCTGGACGCGCGTTATCATGGAATAGAACCACACCCACCGTGAGTAGCTCCGATCTTTTGCTCTTGATGGACTGCGTAGCCTCGGACTGTCTCACAGTACACAATGGAATGAATAGTTCTTCTGTGTTCGAGGAATTCAACAAGTAGCGGACCTTCGACGTCGAAAAAGACGGTGAGCAACACCTTGCCTGCTGACACCACAGCTTTAAACATCTTAGGGGGGGAGGTAACGATGTATGCTTCCACTGCATACTGTCCCACTTTGTCTCTGGCTCGTAATGATGGTACCAGCTCTCATCACCTGTGACGATCCACTCTAGGAAAGCGGGATCTTCATGATACCGAAACAGATGTTGAAGTGCTGCAAGCCCCATACGCATTTCCTTGTGCTAGTCAGTCAGCTGCTTCGGAACCCAATGTGCGCACATCTTTCGATAACGCAACCTGTCGTGAACAATTGTCCACACTGTTCCAACTCTGACATCCACCTTCACCGCCAAAATTCGCAACGTGACACGCCGATCACTTCTCACTAAATCATCCACCTTGTCGATGAGATCGGCCATGATGACTGTTTTTGCCTGGCCTCGTCTCTCATCATCAACCAAACTCTCACAGCCTGCGCTCCCTTTTCTCACTGCCTTGCCTGACACACGTCTTTCCCGTATACGGTGACCCTCCAGCGGTGAATAGCGGTCGTTGTAACACCTTCCGCTGTCAGAAATCGGACAACGCCGCGCTTCTCCTCAATCGTCGAATTTTGCAATGTATACGTCCTCCTGTCTTCACATGCACTGGCACGTCAATTGGACGGCGCTCTTTATAAGATCCTCTGCTCTCTCCTGCGCATGCGGTCGCCCGCGCATGCTCCGATCTACGCCGGACACTCCAATCGCATCCCTAGATGTCTCGCTACGTTCTCCCTCCCATAAAGGCATAGGCAAATATGTTAACGGTTACGTTGTTACGACGTTTCATATTTTTTCATTTGAACAATCCTTGTAATTTTGATTCGATGAAACGATTAGATAATGCAATTCCAAGAAGATGGAAAAAATACTAATGGTGTAGAGGTAGACTGACTAAAGATATGTTGGATAAAGTTTTTAAAAAACAAACTATATGTAATTCTGTATAAAACTTCATTTCATGAAAATGCGCAGTTTCAAACTCTAGATTTATCCCCTGGCCGAGGAAGACCCCCAAAAAATTGAAAAAATAATACTATCCCTTTTATATGATCATGCCAGGCCCATTGCATCCAAAAAATGTAACGATATCATGGATTTATTATCTTCTATACCTACAATATAAATACTTCCAGAAACTTTCTTATAATGATAAGAATTAATAATTGCATATATTAATATAAAGTTGTAATAATTTAAATGGCAGTACCTGAAGAAATATTTCAATAAAGTCTTTTATTTTTTGACATATTTAATAAAAATTTCATAAAAAAAATTAGTTTGATTTAATTCCCATATTTAATATTTTCCTAATGTATGATTTTTACGTTTTGTAAAGTAAAGTTACGTTTTGTTAAGTGGTAAAGTGGTGTAACACCGTTTGGGGTAACTAAAAGTATATATTTCTTTTAACTTACTTTAAAAATGATGACATTATAAATTTCAACCAATTTAATAATTTAAAAAAATATAATGAAGGTATTAACATATTCTACTATTTTCAAACCATTCAAATACAAACCCTTCATTATCTCTATATAATATAAAATGGACTTATATCATTTTCAAAGAAAACGTCTCATATATAAATCAGAATCTAACTTTTCATTGAAGTTTAGAAATGATTCACATTTTTTATTGTTTTATTTATCAAAGCTTTTTTTATTCTATCTATTTACTAAATGACTCTTAAGTGTATTCAGCCATTGTTTAAACTATTTGAATGAAACTTCAATCTAAAAAAATTAAAATTCGAAAATTTTTTTTAATGGGTAAAGTTTTTAAGAAAAGAAATTCAATAAAGAGTGTTTAAAATACATCTATATGAAATCTTAATCACAAAATCTCAATATGAAAATAGCTTAGATTGCAAAAGGCATTTCTTATTGCTGAACATGAGATGTTCTGGATAACATCTCCAGTATTGTTCATTTTGGTTTCACAAATAAATTCCCAACCAAACCATGTGCCTTGCTGTAAACTAATGAACTTCTAAATCTATCAAATAAGAGATCAACAGATTGTATTGATCCCTTGGAAAAACTGATTTTCTTCTTGAAGAGTTCCTAATTGGAGATTTAGAGATTGATTCAGAATGAGGCTGCCAAAGAAAAGTTACAAATAAGCCATAAGTAAATACTGAAATTTATAAAAAAAGTTTTACTTTAATTTATTGCAAAAAATTAAGTGATTTACCAGTCATAATGTAAAATAAGGCCACAGGTGGAAACACATTTGATGATGTGTGAGTCAAAATGACTTCACATTTCTCTAAATATCTATCGTATCGTTTCGAAATTTTCAGTTGAATTCAATCAAAGTTACAGAAATAATTTTGAACTCAAAATTGAAAAGTTGAATTTTAATCGATTTTAGGATATCAAGTTCTTTTAACGATTCTTTTTTTTTTTTTTTTTTTTTTTTCATTTAGACTACTGATTATTGATTTTTTTAAAAATTCAGCTTTTAGTGCACTAATATGATAAAGTCTTTTAAAATCTTTATTCTGTTTCTTTGCTGTCTTATGATTTCGTAATTTTTATAAAGTTAGTGACTCACTAAAAGAATTTTCCTGCTCCGAATAAAATTATTATAATTCCAAATAGTCTGTTCCGAGCGTTAGAATTGCAATATGTTACTTATAGAATTTACAGAGCATTCTCACTTTCAAAAATAGCTATTTATTTAAACAATAACTTTAACATCCAATAAAAAAAAGGCTTTTTTTTTTCAATTTTTTATCATTAACAGGAAATATATAGAAACAAAGAAAATAAAATGCGGATGCAAATAATAAGTGAATTTTAAAAAATCAAATAATCTATTAAGAAGGAAAAAACAATCAAACACAATTACCAATAAACTAATAATTATAATTATAATTTACCATTATTAAACCGAAAATTTCATTTTTTTGAAAAGTAAGCGATACGACGGTTCTTCAAACAGTAGCAAGTCCAACAAATTCATATCATAAGCAGAAAAAAAAAGAAGAAAAAACGATGGACCATTTGACACTTCAAGGACCTAAGCGAAGCAACAATACTTTTTATTTTTCGTCGCTATGCACTTTCAGCGCCGGTTCTTCTCTCTCTCTTTCTGGCCTCTTCTTAAGAGCCGGTTTTACGACTCCAGCCCTGATCCCTCGATCTCCTTTTTGTTTCGCTGTTCAGAGGTAGCAAAGCTTTCGTGCCATTCTCCCAGTTACAGATAACGCTGCTTATTCTCATCGCATCAGAAGGACGGTCAAAAAAATTCCCCCTCCTTCAAAGTATACTGCACTTCTTTTATTGCTTTTCGCCCTGTGCATTAAGTTGTGCAGAATAGAAGGTCGGACTTATCGTTTCATAATTTTTGCTTGAAAGGATGAGACCTGAATCAGCATTACGCATTTTTTGTTGTTGTTTCTGCTAAATCGACAACGATTACATGCTGAATAATTAATTCCATACGAAGCAGAAACTATCATTAGTAAGTTATCAAAACCTCTATTTAGAAATATTTGTAGTATTTAGAAATTTGATCTAATAATGCGAAAGAAAACTAACAAATGTTTTTCACTTTATGCTTTTATATTTTTTGTTATAATGATGATCCTTATGAAAGAATAAACTTACTTTTCTTGTATAAGATTGTTTTAATTCACTTTATTTTTTAAGTTATATGAAGATTGTTTCGGCACGGACTTCAACTTTTTAATCATTATCAAAGATGATAAATCTACTATACCACTCTAGTAAGGAGTCATTTGAATCTCGACGAATTCAGTACGTACTTGTCTCATGAATACTGCAAATATGCGATGAACTCACGCCTTGAATCTTCAACCCTCCAAACAAGAGTCGAGGCTCCGTCGTCAGTTTTTCTTTTCTTGCAAAAATTGCTACAGTTCTTCATTGCGCAAAATATCCGATTCAAAATGAAATCAGTGGCAATTAGATTAGAGCATTTTCAAACATAAATTTTAATTTCATATCTTTTGGAAAACTTTTTACTGTAATTAAAGTAATTTTATTACATTTGTTACCCATGTACTAGAGTTTTGGAAAATATTTTTCCATAATTAGCACAATAAATTTTATATTAAGTCTGCGGTTTAGCAACAAGAAAAGTGTTTTTTTTTTTTTTTCATTTTATCTAAAGGGAAATTAAATCTGCCCGGGTCAAATAACCTTTAAAGCAAATCAACAGAACTTCTGAGATAACAAAAAAGCATAAACTTTTGAGATAATAAAAAAGCATAGGGTTTTTATATAATCACTAGTATTGACATTACTTCAACAAAATCAAAATTAACCCTAAAACCAGGTATTATTACAGGTATTTTTCTTCTAAAAATTATCTAATATGCATTTAAAGAATAACACAAACCAATCAATGATAATACGAATGGAAAATGAGGATTATTTTTCTCAAAGCTTTCACCCATATTTTTTATGCATTGCAAATCATTTATTACATGATAGGAAGTGTTAGAAAGTCTAGAAACAGAACAGCATCCTGACCCACCAATAATGTTTCTTATTTTACCCAAAATTAAAAAATGACACATTTTAAGAATTTACCATGAGGGCTATATACTTTTATGTGTGAAAACTATTTTGCAATAATGATTTGATAATTATTGATGTCGAGGATAAAAAAAAAAAAAGAGAGAAATTATTTCAGGTACGAGAAAAAACGCAATGCTGAAAAAGAAATCTGAAGATGGTGTTTTTGTTTCTTTTCAATAGGAAATGTGGAAAACGGGAAAGTAACATTTCAAGTAAATTTCAAGAAAAATTTACGCATCTGCAAGGTTAAGTAAATCTTTACCTTCTTTTTATTATTTCAAATAAATCTCTCAATTGAAACATTAAAATATGTTCATTTATAACTTTTAAAAATGATGACGGTAAATGAATGACAATAATTGGGTAAACACATCATAGATGCATATATTGTTTCATCAGAATTAGATAGAAACATTTAGACATATTAACTGCAATGGAGACGAGTTCTTCAACCAGGAGAGAATCTCCGGCGTCGCATTTCCATCCATCAATAAACAGTCTTACATTGATTCTTTGATTTCGCGCGCTACATTCATGAAAACTTCCGTTCATCTGAACAATTCAGATTATTGCCTCAAAGGTAAATGAAGCACTCTCCTGGAAAATAATAACCGCTGGCACGGCTCAGGAGTGAGGATTTCCTTTCAGATGTGATCAGCTCTCAGAAGGACGGGATTCATCCGAAATACCTCCAATTCTGCTTCAAAATGGACCTTCCAGAGTTTTGCTTCAAAATTGAAGCGTTAGCATGACTAAGAATGCAGCGGGACTTCTGCAATTCTCAAATGCTGGTCCCTGTCATCTCGGCTAATTAAAGCTTCATTATTTCCAACCCAAAATCTTTATACGTTCTCAATGAATCTATTTATTATTTTCACAATAAGTAATTTTATATTAGGATTATTTTTTAACAAATTTAAACCTTTAGATGTTATAATTTTTAAATGGTGTTACATTGGATCTTCATAAATATTCACTGAATTAAAATGCTCAACAAAAATTGAAATGTTAAAAAAAAAATCAATAAGCCAAAGTAAGTATTGACACCGATAGTGATTACGGTTAGAAGAGTTTTATTGCTTTTCAATAAGAGGGATCTTTCAAAATTGCTTTTTGTGATCGGAGGGAATGAATGCATGCGCTGCATCGTAACTTATCAGAAATGTTGGGGAAGGATCATTTTTAATTCAACTTTTATGCTTTAAAATTCTAATATAAACTTTTTTTTTCTTATTTAATTCTAGTTCTGTAATTTATATTCTTAAACGAAACATTTTTAATATTATTTTTAACGCTTAACGCCAGGGAAAAAACATTTTTAAACAACTAGAATTTAAAAAGATTTGTATAAATTTTGCATCAAATGAGTTTTTCTGAGCGTCTTCCGTTATAAATCTTAATTTTTTTTTTAAAAAAATTGTTTTAAACTTAGGAACTGAAGAGTAAATATTTATTACTTAAAAAATATTTTAAAATAAAAATTTATTAAAATAAGTATTCTGGTAAACACTTTTAGCTAAGAAAATTTATTACAACTGCTCAGATCCTTACTAAAATCTGGAAACTTTATTTTAAATAAGTACTTATTTACCATTCGAAAACTATATCAGCAAATGAGTTATTATGCTTTAATAAGCAATGGAAATTTAGTTATGAAACTTCTTTTACATTTAATGAGTTTCATTTCATATAGCGTCCATTTAAATAATATTTGATTCGATTAGCACAAAATATCATTCAAGTTTAATAGTAACAATTTCAATTTTGTTTCTTCCGATAGTTTATTTTGTGTCAAATATAAAAATATGTGTTCAATATTAGGCTCATTATTTCATTAAGATTGCATTTCAGATTATGTTATTGGTTCTTTATTTTCTGTCATAGTTCGAGTGCAATTCTTACTACCCCGACACCGTATAGGTACTTAATTTTTATATGTAATTAGTTACTAAATAAATTAAATATTATATACTTGATTATCTTTAGTTTAATATGAAATTAATTATTATGTGTGCCTTTGAATCAAATTTAAAGAAGTTACTTGTCCTCCACCCACCAGGGACATACCGCTTCGATATCGGAAAATTTCTTCAAGAACTTTAAATTTTCATTAAAATTATTCCGACAAAATAAAGAAATATTTGCTTCTGAATTCGTCAGGAATGGATTTTACAGTTTCAAAGTTCACATTTTCATTCTCTGAAATGTCATTATTAAACTTTATTCATCGAGAGGCGATGTAAGAAATTAAATGATTCTACATAGTATTTGACACAAAACATCGTAGATATCAAATCCATGCAATTCAAAAACAGAAACAACGTAGAATTTTCGTTTGTCAGTAGTATCCGCTGTATTAATAGTTTCCCTTTCCTTTGCCTCCAGTCTTTGTGTTGTTTTTTTCTGTCAACTAGATTTTTTTTTGTTGTTCATCTCTTATTAATCACATACTGATACTCTGATAACTTAATTTTCTTTTTCCATTCAACCCTTGCAACCCTTTTTCCGTTCAGCTCTTACCTGTTTCCAGATTCACAAAACAGACAGCAATTTTTATACATAAATCAGAAATATTTTTTTCCTCGCATCCAGAACGAAGAGCTCCACAAGCAAACAGCCTTTATTCTCCCTTCGCCTTCCTGTGCCTCAAAATAACTGTTTTTCTATGAGCCGGAATGTCCTTTCATTTCAATGGCACAACTAGTAAACCGGCTAAAAATCCAAAACGTTCTTATATCAGCCATCAATCCTACGATGTCTTGATAAAAAAACAAAAAGTGAATGCATACTTTGACATAGAATGAAGCTCTGAAATTTAAAAACTTAATATATTTCCTTTATGGGTGACTAGTAAGTAAGGAACAAAAAAAAAGCTATTCGAATAAGATTTTTTTTTCACGAAAATAAATCAGTAGAGTTAAGTAAATTGGCTATTCTTATAGATTGTTGAGATCAACTCTACTGAAATTTATGAAACACAGATCCATTTATTTCTGCTAATAATGAAAAATAAAGATGCGTGTGTCTGTGTAGTCTGTGCGCATCTGTATGTATGTGCGTGCTTTTGTGTGTGAATGTGATGTAGGGGCTTTACAATACATTTAATTTAACCCAAAGCTATCAAATTTGGCATAAAAATACTCTGGGGGAATAGAAATATGGACCCGAAACAAATGTTTCGAAATTTTAATTAATTAAAATTCAAGTGAAAGTTTGACATTTTACCACGATAACTTCCGAAAATATAATTGCATAAAAAAGTAATTTTTACACAATTAATATAATTTTTTTTTTAAAAAAATTCATTTTTTTCCTGAAATTCAGCAATCTTTTTTGCATAGTTTTAACTAAAGAGGGCTTCATTATTATGAAATTTAAATTATCAATCGTTTAAATATCATTTTAATGTTTTATCAAATAATATATATTCATCTCAAGATTTTATTTCAAAGTTTTTGATTTTAACTAAAGAAGAAAGATACTACTCCTTATTTGCCCATTTACATAAGGAATCAAATAGTGAAATTTTGTCCTCGCATAAAAAAACTCAAATTAGAAGATGAAGTACACCGAGATGATGTTTTTAATATCACAATGACATCATTGGATTGGACTCCATTAAAAATGTTGGCTTACGTAATAAACAGAGCGGGTCAGAGACTGTAAATGACAGTAGCAGAAAAGAAAGGAGTCACCCAGATTTACAATTAGGATTTTACAATTTATCATCCAATACGAAAATTAAAAATGCCACTTTAAATGTCCCATGTATTTATCCCCCATTTTTAAGCAATGCGTGGATGATTCTTTTGTCCACCTCACAATTCTGAACCATAGACTGATGACGAGAACGACTTCTGGGTTAACAATTTTTTCACCAAATCTTTACTCCACATCGATTTGAAAACGGTCAACCACCTCCAATATGAGATTCAACCAGGCGATTTATCGGAAATCAGATTCCAGCATGAAACCCTTCTTTCACAATCAGAGACATCAGCACCAGGTCGCGTGATAAAATGAAAATATCAAATCTCTCAACAGAACTTCTTCACTGATACTGACTGCATATAGACTGTATAGTCCAGTCGAGTTGTATTTTTGCTCTTAAAAAATATATAATAGCAATTTTATTGGATTGATTTGCTAAATTGTTTATCCAAAACAGGCTTCTAAACTTACACTTAGCTTTATTTGCCGATAAAGAGGTTAAATAAACGGAAATTTAACTACTGTGTTTTAGCGTTTAAATAAAATCAATTATTAACCTGAAATGAAAACTTTAAATCAAAATGATGAAGATATTAAGAAGACAAATACAATGAACCGAATAATTCCTTAACTAAATCGTGAGTAAATTTTTAAAAATTATATGTTTGGAAAATTAATCTCATTTTTTTTTTAATTTGAGCGAATTTTTTTAAAAATCTCACTTAGATACATATTACATAAAAAGAAATAACTCGTAAAATAACCCGTAAATGTTTCACAATATCTGTACTATTTTACGAAAAATTCGAAATTGTTGTGATCAACAGGGTCATCTAAAAATGTCTCACAGGATTTTCCTTATCAATCAGAATAGGCTGACGAAACAAAAAATTTATTCTAATAGCGTTTTTCTGCAATTTCAAATGGTATTATCGTAATCGCTTTTCATTAAAAGCGAAGAAAATTAGGTTTGAAGCTGACGTTTTATCTCAAATATCGAACCTGAATTCATTTTTTGAAGGTGGTTGTGATCGGGAATCTTACTATTTATGTTTTTCAAGAATTAATCATTCCTAAGACTTTTTTTAATTCAAATTTTACTCTTTTTTAAAAAAATACGTTTATTCATTGTGATATCTGAAATCGCAGAGTTAAGAATTTTAACTTAGGATTTTTTTTCGACCCTTGAATGTTGATTGATAAAAAATTATTAATAAGCAATTTTTCGGCGATTCTGTTTTTTTCTCAATAAAGTCCATTGTTTTTAATAAATAAAGCATATATTCATCTAAACTTTTTATCATTTATTTCCTTCTCTATAATATGTACTTAAAAAGTTATGAATTTAGCATAATTTTTTTAAAGAATAAAAAGGTTTCTTTTTTCAAATTGGCACTTTTTTTGCTATAACTAAGCTATTATTTATGTTTTTTAGCATGCTTTTGAAGAATTTTTAATATCAACAACTCCTTAACTTAAACGTTTCCACTCCAATAAATAACTTTTTATTTAAGTGCGAAAAGCTGATTTTAAAACTTTTACATCCTCTACCCTTATTCAGTTGACATATCTTATATCTCAACAACTTAAACCAATAAATCTGTTGCTGTATATTTTTTCCACGTTACGCATTTTTCATGACAATACGAATGAAATAACAATGCACCGACTATTTCCAACTGTATAAATATAATCACTTATATGTTTAATTTTATGTGGTGAATTCTTCAAATATCTAATAGAATTCCTTTCTTGAGCTTTCCATCTTCTGGGAAAAAACTTTTTTTTTCTTAATAAAATATTTCCAAACAATTCCTGCCTCTGCTCACGCACATCAAAGCGCATTTGTTTCTCACCCCGATTTAATATCGATTCAAAATTCCTTTTTGTTTTATTGAGTTGCAATTATATTATTCACAATGTTAACTGGAAGAGGCGAAATTCCCTTTACGCCGGAAGTCGTTGTTCTGCATAAGATAGGTTAAGATAACGTCCATAACTAGGGATGACGAATATTTTCAGAGCGGTTATTACGTAACCAATATCAAAAATTTACAAATACAAGTGATCAATACTTTTCAAAGAGGGGTGTGATTCAAATCCTTCATACGATCTAACTGATGATATTTCGATTACAAGTTTTGGATCACGATAGAAACTAACAATCGATACGATATCACTGAAATTTGCCGGAGCGGTGACGATACGATCTGTCCAATGGAATCTCTCGAAAGAAATCTGTGATTGGATTGAAAAGTGAACGAACCGGTTATTGGAATTATCGTATCGTATCATTGAACTGCATATCACTGAAATTTATCGCAGCGGTGATTTCCCCGGAAAGTGCGAAACACCGCTCCACTTTACGGGAGTGACCGATATTCGTATTTGAGGATTTTATTGCTCGTGACATGATTGACTTTGATTACATTTACTTTGTTTACTGCTGGCGCCATCTATTGATAGAAAATATAGGAATAGATGACGAATATTTTCAGAGCGGTTATTACGTAACCAATATCAAAAAGTCACAAATACAAGTGTTCAATACTTTTCAAAGAGGGGTGTGATTCAAATCCTTCATACGATCTTACTGATGATATTTCGATTACAAGTTTTGGATCACGATAGAAACTAACAATCGATACGATATCACTGAAATTTGTCGGAGCGGTGACGATACGATCTGTAAATGGATTCTCTCGAAAGAAATCTGTGATTGGATTGAAAAGTGAATGGACCGGTTATTGGAATTATCGTATCGTATCATTGAATTGCATATCACTGAAATTTATCGCAGCGGTGATTTCACCGGAAAGTGCGAGGCTTCGCTGGAAAGTGCAAAATACCGCTCCACTTTACGGGAGTGACCGATATCCGTATTTGATGATTTTATTGCTCGTGACATGATTGACTTTGATTACATGTACTCTGTTTATTGCTGGCGCCATCTATTGATAGAATATAGGACTAAAGTAAACATTTTAAAGAAATGACATATATTTTTAACTCATCTTTTCCAGAAAATGGTCACTCAAATAAATAAATTAAATAAATAGTTTTGAGAAAAAAATAAAATTTAAGAAGTAAGCTGAAACAGATAAATTAATTCAATCACACGTTAACTAAATTAGTAAATTAAGTATTAATTACAATGAATAAATTATATATTTAATATTAAGTAATAATTTTTAATTAATAATATGATTGAAATAACAGATATTTGGAACGCATATTTAAAAATAACAATAGCAATATTATTTGTTATTCAAAAAATCGTGGATTATGCATCTCTATCCATAACCACACAATTCCTCAAGCCGCCCTTGAAAAAATCATCTCATACACATTTGGGAAAAAGACTTCCATAAGTAAAGCTCACATAACTACTGAAGATCAAGCCAATAGAGGTGCTTTTTTCCAACCCTATTCTTAGTGCTGTTGTCTATGTTTTCCCATTTATTTTTTTCGTTAGATGTTTTTTATTGGACATTTTTCAGCAATTACTGGGTGTTTGTACTCATCTTCTGATAGCTCCGTCTACATTTTTTTTTCTGTTGACAAGTAACGTATTCTTCCCAACATTCCGTCAACTTCATACATCCTTTTATCGGGTTCGTTTTCGCCTTAAAGGGGAGCAAGCAAGAGGTGTCCCAACACTTCTTTGCGTTTCATAGTGAACTTCTGCCCTTCTTTCGTTGCTTTGCTTCTGATGCAAAAAATTTTTCCATAAGCAAACTTTCGTTTTCATCTTACGTTTTCATAACTTTTACAATTACGGAGCTTTCAAATGCCAAATCAGTGCTTTATTTTTTTTTCGTTGTAAAAATGGATGGATTCTATCTGAACTGTTTTATTTGATATAAAATAAACTAATATTATTTACTTTTTATCAGAAAATACACTTACATTTTTTTTAATTATCAAATCAGTTTTCAGTCCATAATGTTTCATATTCAAAGGACCTTTGCAATACTTCAATAAGGGCGTTTCAAAATATAAAGAATGAACACTTCCTTTGTTTTGCGAGCGATTATTGTAGTTCCTCTTCTTGTTTTATATGACATTAATAAATTCTGATGGCCTTGCAGCAGATTCTTAGAGATTGGAGAATTACCAGATATCATTAAAATATTCGTCTTACATGTCGGTAGAATGCATATTAAATCCGATTTCAAGGTTCAAACAAGATTTTGTTGGTATGGTGGGTATATAGTAGTTATTATAGTACAGATTCCAGTGTGTTTCCCTCATTTCATCTGCTTTAAAAAGTACAGAGTTCGATTGCTTTTGAGGAATCCGATGAGCCACATCGAAATTCTGTGACTTACTTGTTAAAGTTACTTCAGTAACATTTTTTCTTCGCCAATGCATGAGTTTTTGAAACTCGGAAACTCGGGTTCAATTACCGCTTCATTAAGTTGCAACTAGTGGCTAAAACTAGAGATTATCTACAATTAAAAATACTATGAGCAATAAATAAAATCTTTTTTTAATTTATGTTGAAGATGGAATTATAAATCGTGGCCATTTATCTCATTATTAGTTGATATACATTGGCGTTGTTTTAGATTAAAATCCTTTCGTGCGTAATCTTTTTAATATAAAAACAACTCTTGTATAAAATATTATATTCAGAATCATTTTTACGTTTGAAACGTTTTCCAACCAAAATTAGAAAATCAAACCAGATGATTTTCAAAGACCACAGATATTTGATTTTTTCCATAAGTTTCTATTTTTTATATAAATAATAACACGGTAAATTTGATTCATAAGTGAAAGAATATAAGAAAGATTTTAAAGAATATTCTAATGCAATTGATAAAACAGTTTAATTTTTAATGAAAAAACACCAAAATAAATCAAGTCAATTATCAAATTCTTAATTTTCTTCTTTCAAAAACTTTTTATCAGCACTTTGTCAATATATTCAAACAACAGCAATCCCTATGTATTTTTCTTTTCCAATAATAAAAAAACCTTTTGCCCGTGAAGACTTTACCTTCCTAGCCTTCGCTTTCATTTGAGCCGTGGGTTTTTAGTTATTGTTAAATTGCAATTTAAATTTCTTTTTATTTCAAATGCAGTATTGTTTTTTTTATCAATCATTTCATAGAAGATGCAGATAATAAAGACAGGGGATTTTAACACCAAGAATTCTTATTAAACAAACTTAATAATTATTTTAGAACCTATTAAAATACTTTTAAAAATGGAACATAAATATTAAGAAACTAAAGTGGAGAAGTTCAACATGTCATCGTTGTCTACAAAGAAGTATCTATAAATTTTCCTAGAATCAAAATCATCTAAAATTATTCACCTAGTTATTAAATTTTGAAAAATAACAAATAATCTTTTAATGAATAAGGTATCATATCAAAAATACTTCCTCCATTGTCGCAGACAACATTTTCGTTGATCATCCGATTCCTCCATTCCTAATGTTCTTTCCTGAAGCCATTGCTGTGAGCGAATATCTCCGTCAAAGCTTTTCTCGCCTTTGTTTTGAGATTGACTTATATTTGCTTTCAAGCATCTTCAAATCATTATTTTCAAACGAATAAAAACAATTTTAAAAGATATGTATTAAAATAAAATAGAAAATTTAGAAAAATAGTGGTAGAATAATTCAAAAGTTTCACAATTTCTTAGCTAAGAAGTACCTTTGTACTATCCTTATTTCAAAATCCTTATTTATGCATTAGTTTTTTTGTTTTCTTGAAAAATTAATAATTGTACAAAAATGAAATCGATACTTTGGTATTTTCTAAAAGATAAAATTTTGAGTTTTAAGACAGTGCAAAAATTGTTTTATGGAATAATTTCCTTCAAAATTCCAATGCAAAGAAAACAAATTCGAGATATTCATATTTAATTGATTTTTGTACTTCTTCGGACCCATGGCGCAGGAGATGTGAAACAGTGCATTTATTTAAATGAAGATATTTTTGTATTTACAAAGAAAGGAGAGTGTTGTATTTTTGGACAATTTTCAGTATTCAATTTTTATTGACTTTATCTCTAAGTTCACAGTTTTGCTGCAAATACTCCCTTAACTCTACTTGATTTTACACTTATTATATGCATTAAATGATCCCAATTTTCATGTTCAATATTTTTAATTATTTTTTTAAAAACACTCTTTATATAGTGATTAGTAATACAACGTGGTATTGTAGCTCTGAAGGGGTGATCCTGCATCCTCTACCTGGACTGATTATCGAAATAATCATGAATAAAAAGGGTCTTTAAACATGTAAAACAATCCAATAACTATTTTTGATTCAATCTCAAATTTGTATGCATAGAAATAAATTATTTATTAGATTTCATGGGTTTTAAAAGATTCGTTCCCCCAAAAATACATTTATTATTTTACTGCTTAATGGATAAGGAAGAACCAGTTCTCAACTTTATACATAACTTGAAAAAAATCCTCATTTGTAGAATTCATATTTTTTAGAAAGTTAACCGTAGGTTCATAGACACAGTTTCCTTGCACGTTTGTTGTAATTCATGGTGAGTCTACTTTTTTCTTTGCCTTATACAACATGTACAAAGAGAAAGAATTTAAATTCGAAGCCTGGAGATTTGATCAAACCTCCTCGTTTTCAAATCACCCTCAGTCCGAAAAACGAATTTTTGAAACCCTGTCTGTGAGCACGATAACTAAACAAATTCCGAGTGGAGTGGAGTTGCAACAAGTTGAAAGAAATTCATTCAATAAATGTCTCTGTCTGGCTGTCCGAATGCGCAATCATTACAAAATGTAAAGAGGGGGATAAAAAAAATTTTGATCCCCAGATTTAGCAACTAAAGTGCAAGATCTTCATCAAGTTTTGGATCAAATACATAAAGGGTCTGTCTGTCGATCATTTCGCAAACATATTGTAACGAAGCTTGCTCGAACTTTGCGCGTACTGAATGGCTGAGTGATAGAATGCTATGAACTGAAAGCGATAGTTCGCAAACGCAAATCTAACTGCAAGCATGTTGCCTAAAAAGGGTTTCGTTATTGATTTGCTTTCCCGTTTGTTCTAGAATGTTCTTATAATTGCTGTATCTTTCTAAATCTGGAAGATTCGTGTCATTTCGTCTTGTGAATAAAAACAGTTGTATCCTTGGATAAAGTCTCGAGTTGAGATGAGCGAGTGTCATCTTTGACTTCGGTTAACATCTACGCGACGCGATCACTGATAACAGCATCAGTGCTCACACAGTTTCAGTATCTAAAATGCAGTCGAATTTTGAAGGAAATCCGTCGCAGAGCTTCTGCCGATCGTATGCATATAAAGCGATCAAGTAGAAAATGCAGTGATTTTAATGAATGGAATTTTGTATGCGATCTCGTGACCATAATTGTAATTCTATATCAAAATTTAGTTTTGACTAATCGAAGAATGTGCTTAAAATTCATAATTGTTTGTTTGTTTACTATATTACGTAACAGAAAGTATTTACTGGCTGGAATCTGAATAAAAATACTAGCACTCGTGGCATTTACGCCATTTTCCAAGGTTCACAATCTTATGCAGGGGCAAAGTGAAAAAACTAGGTGGTGCACTTATTAGGTAGTAAGGAGAAAAATGCGAAGGGGCCACTTCCGCTGGTTTATAGGGGCAAAGGTAAATTAATAAACAAAACTTGAAGTGTTAACAATTAATATCAAAAGGCACGTATATATTCTGGTTTTGTGGAGGTTTATTTGGTAGATACAAATATGCTTATTTTGACTATTTTTAAATACTCCAAAGATTAAATGATTCAGAATTAAGATAATAAACAATTACCCATATAAAATAATAGATTGAAGTGTACTTAAATATCAGAAATGTTTTAATTCTTCATTGCTTCCTGAAGAAACTTCCAATTTACAGAAGAACAAAAGAGGAAAATTTACTTCAGTCTCCCAAAACATTTTTCTCTGCCTACCATTAGAATGGTTCTTCAAATTCGAAAGGAAATCTCTTGCGATAAAGTATATGATAAAAAAAATCTAATAGAGATGTTATGCATAAAAAAAAATACTATCTCACAAGAAGAACATCTTGAGCAGCGCATTCTTAGCATACCCTTGTATACATGGTTCAAGACGTTTCTCTGATCAAGAAATATTACACCTCTGATCTGATCAGAGGAACAGTGCATCACTGTGGTCAAATATACAAATTGGTACAACTTTGCTTTTAAACTTCTATAACTCAGTTACAATTAAGAAAAGACGAACTAACGATTGTGTAAAACAAGGTTAAATATCTGTTTGAAATATGCACAAAATAATATTGTTACAAAATTTTTCTCTTCTACAACAAATACCGCCACTCAATTGTAATTACTCAGCGCATTTAATTGCTATAGTTCAGCAGCTTTCTTGCTGTCTAATCCTCCAGTTTCTCTACGTGTCGGCGACTCCGACTCCTCTCACACCACTTGTGACGATACACACGACGACTCGGACGATCCACACAACAACAACCACCCCGTAGCTTCTGAGTGCCCGTCTTTTATAGTTCCGGGAGGCGGGGCTAGAATCTTCTGACCAATCAGGGCGTACCTGGCTGCATCTCGGTTGTTAGTGGATGGATCTTGAAAGTTCTCGAACTTTCCGGTACTATCCATTTAGTCGCCAAACTCGCCAAATTTATCGCCAAGCCGCCAAATGCTCGCCAAGTCTGTCGCCAAGCTCTAAGTTCATTGATCTCAGCACGTACAGGACCGATCGTACAACGGTCTTTATTACGATGACTCTATTCGTGCCGGGTAGCAATATTATAGGTTCGTAACATTGCTCCCCTCTTTAAAGACTGACGTCCCGGCAGTCCACTTCAATCCAGCAGCTGGCGTAGGCTTCCGAACGATGTGATGATGTTGATGCATTTGGCGACTTCTGCACTTTCGAAGATGACACCATTCGCTAATTTGGCGGCGACTAACGATCCATCCGAACCTTCTCAATGCTTTTGACACGGACCTCTTCGTCGTTTCGGATTGTACACCCAGACTTGATCCCGCTCCTTAAAATGCAGGATGTCCCATGGAGCCAAACATCGTATTGCAACGGATTTCTCCGGAACGAATTCTTGCCAGGATGGTCGGTTGGTCATTTTGAACTTCCTCCATCGAACCAATCGACTATCAGGAAGGTCCAACAGTGCCCACTGGAGTCCACTTGAAAGCCAGGGATTCAACTTTATCGGCAGAGCTCTCACGGGAATACGTCCACCCTTTCCCGGTCCATTCTCAACACTCGAGAATTGTCCGCCGTCCTCCACACAGGAACTTCTGAAGAGCGCATCTGTCTTTGCGGGAAGGGTCCTTTTGCGACGACGTAGTTTGACCAGATACACAGGCGATTCTTCGGCTTCTATTTGCATCACACCACTTTGCAAATCCACAGCAAAGCCGAATTCTTGAAGGAAATTGGGGCCAAGACTGCAGAGATCAGCGATTCGAGCCACGTAGTCTTCATCCGTGTCATTATGCAAGGAGACACTAAGAGGCTTGCTAAGAGGTTGTCCCATCGACCTTCGGGATGAATCCAGTCCAAACAGGGTCTCTTTAACACCTGCATTCATAGGCATTGAGCACGGGTCGCCACTAACAGACCCGTCCAAACAGAGTTCATCTTCTCCATCCCCAAGTGTTTGCACCTTCGATTCCACTTCAGGGGACTCGTTCGGAGAAGCCTGTTTCAGCCCTGCAGATATTTGACAGTCTCCCTGTTCGTGCATCTCCTCATTGAACTTCGGTTCACTCTCCGGATGGCTAAGCTCCATTTCGGTGACACTGGTCTCCATTCGATCTTCAGTCTTTTCTTCCACTTGGCTCCCGCTGTTTCCTTCAATTTCTTCTGTGATATCATGGACGTCTTCGGTTTTGTTACTTTTATTTTCTAAAATTTCTATCTTGAATTCATTCATCAATTCCTCTTGTCCTTTCTTTATCTCTGCCATCATGGCAAATAACAATGCGAATTTTTCATCCATTTTTCTGGTTTAAGGCATACACAGGAAAGTCCAACTAATCCCACTTCTGACACCAAATGTTACAAAATTTTTCTCTTCTACAACAAATACCGCCACTCAATTGTAATTACTCAGCGCATTTAATTGCTATAGTTCAGCAGCTTTCTTGCTGTCTAATTCTCCAGTTTCTCTACGTGTCGGCGACTCCGACTCCTCTCACACCACTTGTGACGATACACACGACGACTCGGACGATCCACACAACAACAACCACCCCGTAGCTTCTGAGTGCCCGTCTTTTATAGTTCCGGGAGGCGGGGCTAGAATCTTCTGACCAATCAGGACGTACCTGGCTGCATCTCGGTAGTTAGTGGATGGATCTTGAAAGTTCTCGAACTTTCCGGTATTATCCATTTAGTCGCCAAACTCGCCAAATTTATCGCCAAGCCGCCAATTGCTCGCCAAGTCTGTCGCCAAGCTCTAAGTTCATTGATCTCAGCACGTACAGGACCGATCGTACAACGGTCTTTCTTACGATGACTCTATTCTTGCCGGGTAGCAATATTATAGGTTCGTAACAATATCATTTCTAAATAAATAAGGACCAAAATAAAATAGGCAGTGAGCACTTTTTTCAAACAGCAGTGAACTGGAATAAGCAATTGGCGATGTTCTCCCACTAAATAACCAAATTTTGCCATCAGTTGCCAATCAGCCTGTAGTGGTTCTGTCGAAGGAGCAACACTCGCCCCTTCAAATGTACTTTTTGGAATAAAGATTCTTTTATTTCCTGCACAACGCACTTTTGCATGAGAAATTAAAATTGCGCATTTGAAAAACAATTCATTTTAAAATGCAATTATATACGCAAATAGCAAATTTGCCATAAAAAGTTGGATTGTGTTTCTTCTCGAAAAAAGCAATGTTTCGAACCGAATTATTTTATTCAATGTATTATTATTCATTCGACCTTTTCGCGTAGTACTAAATTTGTTCACCTTGTGCTCTGTATTCCCTTCTATGATGAAAAAACGAAGATAAGTTAGATTTAAAATCACTACAATTTAAGCGGTGTAGTAGTTTTAAAATGTTGACGCTAAACAGCTTTATTTTCATATGACTTTTCTGAAAGTATTAAGTATATGAAAAGTCAAGATTATGCACAAAAAATCCGCGTTGCAACTCAAGAATGGAGCAGCGTAGTTATTTTTATTTCTGATCGCTGTTTATTGCAGCGTCAGGATTTATTTTTCTCCTTTCCTCCTCATTCTTCATCTTATTCATTTATATCTGCTCCCGCTCAAAAGTAGCAGGGCTGCTTCTTCCCCACTTAACAGCTATCTTTGTTTGTTTTGGTTTTTCCCTTCGCCTAAATGTGAAACAGACGGACGACACTTATGTATCTTCCAGGAATATTGCCCTTCATTTATTGCTTTTCGCGTGCTGTGAAAGAGTTCTGTCCAGAAAAAGGCCTTCTTTCCGATCGACGCTTTCTTAATTCTCGAGATCACAGAGCTTCCAAAAATTAAATCAGAGAGATTTTGTTTCTACACTTCATCGTGACATTTTTTAATCAAGTTTAGTAGTTCTAATGATAATAATGTTTGCCTTCTCTTTTAATAAATTCTTCTCTTTCAAAAATTCACTTTAAATTAAATAAAGCTTTAAACATTTGTCATCTTTATATCCCATTTGCAATTTTTGCTAAGAATTTATATTGCATCGGGGGCTCTTGAAATCTTTTTAATAATCGTTGAATAAGTAATCGTTGATTGCATTAAAGCGTTTATGTTAGATCAAAAGTGGTTTTTAATACATTTCTTATTGTCTCAAGC